>NW_015505785.1:302052-361682 GCF_001515645.1 Sinocyclocheilus grahami
CATAAATAAAAAATAAACAAATAAACAACATTTTGAACAAAAAGCTGAAAAAAGACTATGAATTGGATTCAGAATGATAATCAAAACGTAGATAAATTCAATCAACACCCCAAAGCTTGACGGTTATTATTACCTCTTCATGGGTCAATATTTTATTCCATAGCGTTACACAGTTTTGATACCGTTTTATGTCTGATGATTGTGTTATAACACATGTGGAAGCATCTGTTGTTTCGGTTTCTTCTTCACTTGTTATTTTTGGAAATTCTTTACAGAAGATGTGTACTAGCGCCCCTACAGTATAATAATGAAAACACAGATTGTAGGAGCACAATTATAGCTAAAATATATTTAGACTTTTTCTAAGTATAAGTCAAGTATACTTAAATGTAATTTTAAGTATATTTCTGAGAAGTACATAAAAAGTAGACTAAAAGTATACTTTCCTATTTTTAGTTCAAAAGAAGTATACTAATAGCACACTTGAATAAACTTCTTTTTCGTAAGGGTAACCCCGATTTCTCCCATTTAGAGCCTACAGGAATTGATGATAGGACCCATTATCTAGAGCTCCTATGGGGCACAATAGGTATGAATATGGGCTACCATATTTGTCTGATTGTGTTACCTTATTTAACTAGATACAATATTACAATTAACCAACTAAAGTTCACTAAAATGCAAAATGTATTGCTTCAATAAGAGTACAAAAAATGATTCCAATATATATATATATTTTAATGCATTTACTCTACTGCAAGATTTTAGGTGGAATAACCTTTATTGATGCAAATTCCCATTGGCCACCCAAGTGTGACCCCTAGAGTCACTACATTGACACGTTAAGTGACTGACAAACAGGAATTGTAGTTTTCTTGCAATGTAGGCTAAGGATGTAGGCTCCCCTTTTGGGAGCTTTCCCAGTGTCTTTCATGCGAATCAGCATCTGTCCCTAAAAGGTGTAAACTCTCCACATCTAGACCTTGATTAATACAAATTCCAATTGTTAGTTCCTGTCTCCATTTGGAGGATGTTTGTCTTGGTCTGAGTACTTAAAAGAACAAATGCAAGAATTCAGTGTGATTATGTTGCCATAGTTTAATTAAGGAGATTAAATTACTTTGTGCACCAAAAAGGCCGAACACGCAGGAAACCTTCAGCCACCATTGGATACCTTCATTGGGCCAATTGGGTGGAACTTATAGCACTCTGGAGAACTCTTGGGAGAGTAAAACACAGAACCAAACACATATCTACAGACAATACAAACAAAGGGGAAATAATCATACAATCACTGCTGATTTCTGTAAGCAATTAAGGTATTAAGCAGTGTTATAAATATTCCTTTTTATGTGGCTGTGCTACAAGGTCATGGTTAAGAACATCAAGCCTTACCTTGCCTAACAATTGTGTAGTCGGGTAAATGCTGTGGAGGAGCTGGTCAAACTAGGACATCAGCTAGAAAAGGATTATGAGCAACAACTACGATATGAATGTCTCTAAAATTCTCATTAGCTCCCATGGTCCTCTCTCTTTGGCAAACGGAGAAGCAGAAATTCCACAAGGTTGGATGAATGGCACCATACATCTACATGACCAAGCATGTACTCTACTTGCTGACGTTCTTACATCTCAAGACTAGTCCTGGGGTTGGACTTTATTTTCTTCAGTGGGCTGCAGCTTAATGTCATCTACCAAAAATATTCCTTCAAGCTTGCTTCTACAGAAGAGTACCCCTTTTAACCAGGAAATGTAAGTTTGCCAATTGTAAGTCCACAAAAAGAGAGACAACATCTTAAGAAAACCACTCAAAACCTTTCCTTGTCGAGATCTCTTTTCTCTCTATTAACTCTTTTGATAATTCCACAGCTTGAAAGTATGGATGAAAAGATATTGATAATAATGCTGTGGAAGCAGCTCATTTACCTTTTGATGGGAAGCAGCAGTTATTTCAAATTCTTTCCATGACCACCAAACTGTCCTCCATAGGTTAGAAACTGCTGGTCTGACCATTAACTTGAGGAAAAGCAAATTCTGTCTTCAATAAGCCACCTTCCTAGGACATGTTGTATGTGTCAAATGGATTTCAGCAGACCAAAGTAAGACTGAAGCCATCAATGCCAAAGAAATTGTTTCTGTGGCTCAGTGGTAGAGCATTGCATTAGCAGCGCAAAAGGTTGTGGATTCAATTCCCAGGGAACATACATGCTGGTAAAAAATGTATAGCCCGAATGCACTGTAAGTTTCTTTGGATAAAAGTGTCTGCTAAATGCATACAAATTAAAATTAAAGAAATTAAAAGTAGTTCAGCATTTCTGCGGTACCCCTCAACACACTGAAAAAGGGACATTTTTCAAGGGACAACAAGCATTTGAGCAGTTAAAGTCTTGCCTCACCTCACCACCATGGCCATCCCGATCTACAGCGCCCATTCACCGTATATACCAATGCCAGTAACACCAGTTTGGGTGCCATTTTGGCACAATGGAGGGATGCTGGCAGGGAAGAGGGAAGCTTAACTGGGGTTGAACTTACTGTCTGAACTATACTGCAACAGAAAAAGAATGTCTTGCAGTCATGTGGGCCCTGGAAAAGTTGCAACATGACCTGGACCACAAGCTTTTCACAGTTGTCACCGACCATTCTGCGCTGCAATGCGTCATGAGCTACACCAAAATGACCAGCTGCTTGGTTCCTGCAATTGCAGAAATTCGATCCTTGCAAGACACAGAAGAGGATGTATGTACAGGACACATCTGCAATTTGAAAACGTGTTATCGGGTAGAGGGAAAAAAAAACTCCTGGTTATATTTCAAAAAGTCTCTGATGAGGATGGATATTTTCTGAGATATTAATCTGTGTTTTTCTTCTAACAAACACAGGTCGTTTTCTTTCATGGGGGAGAGTGTGTCGATGCATTAAACTATATGGCAATGTTTACTTTCACTTTTAACAGAATGGGTGGAGTGAGTCAATTAACAGTGGAAAGGGAAATGAAGGCGAGGTCTATTACACCTGAATTATGAAAGAAGGACACATCTTCAGTGAATGTTGGCTCATGAGAAGGTTTTCCCCTGAAAGTAAGGGATATGGGTTATTCTGTGGAATTGAAAGATGGCTGCTTGCTGAACAGACACTTTACATGCATGCTGTCGCGTGTGAAATGAGTCTGGCACTTTTAAGACCAGCTCTTTTTGGTGAGCTGTTCCAAAGATGAGTTCAAGGCCTGTTATTTGGTTACACTTTATTTTGATAGTCCCCTTTAGACATTCTACTAACTATAAGTAACTTTGCAACTACATGTCAACTAATTCTCATTCATTTGCAACTACATGTCTACTAACTCTCAGAGTAGACTGTTAGGTTAGGTTTAGGGTTAGTAGAATAAGTTGACATATACTTGCAAAGTTTCTCATAGTCAGCGTGTTGTATGTTGTGGACCCATCAAAATAAAGTGTTAGAATATATTAAGCAGACAGTCTATTAATACTCTAGTGACTGCTAGTTGACATGTAGTTGCAAAGTTACTTACTGTTAGTAGAATGTCTAAAGTGGACTATCAAAATAAAGTGTTACCAATGTTTTAAAGGAAACATTTGAATGTAATGTTTAAAGAATGTTTTAAAGATGTTTTTTCATTTCAAATAACGTTCTTGTTACGAATCCGATCCATGGACTTCTGTTCGATCACCACCAGAGGTCACCCTTCCATTACATTGACTCTCGCACTACACCAGGGGTGCCCAAACTCGGTCCTGGAGGGCCGGTGTCCTGCAGAGTTTCCTGCAAGCTTTGCAACTTGCCTCAACACACCTGCCTGGAAGTTTCTAGTATGACTAGTAAGAGCTTGATTAGCTGGATCAGGTGTGTTTGATTAGGGTTGGAGCTAAACTCTGCAGGACACCGGCCCTCCAGGACCGAGTTTGGGCACCCCTGCACTACACAAACTGTTGCATGTCATCCTACTACATATGTCATACAAACTACATATCCCATCATCCACTGCACTAATTGCACACAGCTGTAACTAATCACACATTCACTATATAACACTCACTCAGATCCCTTTCAAACTGCCGAGTATTGTTTAGCGCTTACTGCTCATCGTGTGATAGCTACTTTACGGAGCCTTTTCCCTGTCTTAGTTCCTAGTTCAATGTCTTAGTCTAGTCTTGCCGTGTTTTCTGATTTCCTGGTACCTGATTTTTGCCTGCTTATCTTGAGTTAACCCTTTGCCTGCTGTTTTGGACTGTGTTTGTACCTCGCCTGGACTCTAGCTCGTGTTATTGGATAACCCATCATGTCAAGCCCTCTGGATATTGTTAGCCGCTGATCGACCACTCCCGTTTTGGATTAATCTTCTGTCTTGCCCTCAATATTCCTGTTTGCCATTGTCTGACCCATGCCTGTTTTATGACCACGTCGCTGTCTTCTATTAAAGCTTTGCAAACGGATCCGCAAGTCTCATGTCTCGTTCGCCCTGTAACAGTTCCTATAATGTTAAATGTAAACAAAGATATAACATTTTAACTGTAACATGTTATGGATGGTTCACAAATGTTTTTGAGGTAACAGATTATACAATATTATTGATAAATCGCTGGCATAATATTGCATAATAACATATGAAGAACATTCTCTCAGCCACATTAGGAAAACGTTATGAGAACATAACTGAGGAAGATGTAGCAAATTAGCTCAAAAGGGGATATATTTATAATTAATTATAACCGGTTATAATTAGTAATAAATATTTAGATTAGATCTTAGAATTAACAGTAGCAGAATCAATTTTACAAATATTTTATCTGTCCATCCACCGAGCAGACAACATAATCATTTATCAATTCAAGGAAAGATTATTTTCCTGGCCAAGGAACAATAGCTTTCCTGCTTTATGCAGTACTAGCAGTAGTTTAGCATGTAGCAATAATCAACATTCAGTTACTTCTGAGCAGCACACAGAGACAATCAATTGTGAATATAAGGGATTTAATAAATGAAATTATAGCTAACATACAACTAAATCAAGCAAAACACATATATACAGAATGAAGGAAAGTATCCTTAGAGAGAGAGAGAAAAGCAAAAGAATGTCAGTATTTCACATCAATTAACCACAACCTAATGAGAATCATCAAAGAATCAAAAATCACCTTAAAAAGGGGGCTCAAATTTAAACACGCATCTAAATAGTTGTAAACGGTTACTTGCATTGACTTTGTTGCTGAACAAGAGTCCTGATGCAGTAGACACGGAGGTTCTTGATGAGTTCTTTAGGAGTGAGCTGGAGGTTTTCCTCTGGTTCTTCTGAAGATAGACAAAGTTACTTGAAGATAAAACTGCTGGAAAATCAAACTCAAGAGGAGAGTTTTGAGGAGTCTTGGATAGTGTCCGTCTCAAGAAGAAAGGTTTTTGAGTAAAGATTCTTTCAGTGTTGTCTCGGAGGAAGGGCTTGCAGTTGCGCTTTTACTCCCAGGAGTTTCCAAATCTGCTGCATGATCTCAGCTATGAAGTGGGTGCCTCTGTCTGAGTTGACTCTCAGCGGTAGCCCAAACCTGGAGAAGATGTGATTCATCAGGAGGTATGCTGTAATTTGGGCAGTATCGCTGGGTGCTGGGAGGCACTCTACCCACTTGGTGAACTGGCACACAACTGTGAGGAAATACTTGTTGCCCCTTGTTGACCTGGGTAAGGGTCCGACCCAGTCAATTTGGAGGTCTGACCAAGGAAATGTGACTCCTCTGCACTTGCAGTGGGGGCTCTGTGGTTTGGGTTCGCCGGTTGGAATTGACAGCAAACAAGGCATCCTTTCACATACTCTGCCACATCTTGCTGCATGCCGGGCCAGTATGCTACTTGTTTTAGTGTCTCATGAGGGGCTCTTGTGCCGTGGTGTCCCGCACATGGTGCGTCGTGGGCATACATCAGCATCACCCCCCTTTGGCACTGTGGCACCACAAGCCTTGGTGCAGTGAGGTCATCAGGGGCATAAAACAGAATGTTGTCTATCACACGCAGCATGTGTGTTACGTGGTATAGTCATTTGAGTGTGATAGGGTGGCTGGAGGGGGTCAGAGAGGTGGTGAAGAATAGTTTTGATGGAGGAGTCAGAGGCTTGCATGTCAGCAGTGTCATTAGTGGAGATTTGAGGAGCCAGCGTAAGCAGCTGTGAGGTGGGCATTGTGGTGGGTTGAGTCTGTTTGCTGCAGGTTATGGCTGCCACGTTAAGGGTGGGTGGGTGTATTTGTGGGTTGGCTTCTCCACATCAAGATTGGAGAAGTTGTGGCTCCTCTGATTCTTGGTATCTCCTGTTCCAGCTGGTTCATAGGCCATCGCGACAATGGCACCTGTTGGTTCAGTTTCCTATAGTCGATGGTTGGCCGCCACTTGCCGTTTGGTTTGAGGACAGGCCAGATGGGGGCAGAGTAGGTGCTGTTACACGGACGGATGACACCATTCTCAAGCATAGAGTTGATGATCTCCTGTATGGGTTCGTACAATTCAAGGGGGATCTTGTAATTGCTTGACAAAAGTGGGTGGATCTTTTGGGTGTGTTGGGGCACACACAACATGGAGGTTAGTGAGGCCACAATCTAAAGAGTCCTTGGCAAATGATTCTTTGTATTTGTACAGGACTTGGTGGAGTTTGTGGCGGTCTGCATACTCCTGTATGGCATCAGCATCTTTCAGAATTTGCTGGACTTATGTCTCAAAACCTGGGTATGGCTCTTCTGTCATTACTTCCTCTGTGCCGTGGGCAGTCAGAGGTGCAGTCACGCTGTCATTCTCACAGGTGGAGTGGTTAGAGACAGTATACACGGCAAAGTGTTGGTCTTCTGTTAGCTCTGTTCTACACACCTGCTCCTTGACCACTGGCATGACTGAAGTTATGGTGATGCTCTTGAAGGGTACTGTTGACAATGTGTGGCCTGAGCTTCCTTCTGGAATCATTGAATCTGAGATGGGTCCAATTATTGCTAGAATCAGTTCAAAGTCATGGAAGTCATAACTCACTAGCCAACCCAGACGGTAGGCCTTAGGCCAGGGGTGCCCAAACTCGGTCCTGGAGGGCCGATGTCCTGCAGAGTTTAGCTCCAACCCCAATTAAACACACCTGAACCAGCTAATCAAGCTCTTATAGGCATACTAGAAACTTACCAGCAGGTGAGTTGAGGCAAGTTGGAGCTAAACTCTGCAGGACACCGGCCCTCCAGGACCAAGTTTGGGCACCCCTGCCTTAGGCACTCTGACATCCGTTGCCGTGCAGTTACTGAACAGGATGTACACTGCCCGAGATGTCACTTCAACGAGGGATGTGGCTTCCAAAGTGAGTCCCAGTTCCCCACATGCGGGTGAATGTTGGAAGAAGCCTAGGGTGTGGCTGAGAGCTTGGCCGCTTCACAGATTGAGTCGAACAGCAACCCCTTTGGTGTAAGCTGGTACTACAGTCTCTTGTTTACTGATTAGCGTGCAGGCCTCAGGAATGGTTTGGCCTGACAGGAGGTTCTCGTGGTTGACAGGAACAGTGGGTGACTGTGAGGTCATTGGAGCCCATATCACTTCATTGATCATGTCCACGTGAGCCCTGAGGCGAATCAGAATGTCCGCTCCGATGTAGACATCATGTGGTGCATCTGGAAGGACCAGGAAGTAATGGGTTAGACACCTGTCATTCCACCTCAAGTTCAGGGCACAGATGCCCTTGGCAATCAACATTGTTGATGGGCATGGATTCAAAGGGAATCATGTGCACTTGTTAGCAAAAGGAATGTTCATTGTGTGCTGTTTGAGAGCATTGAACAGTGAGAGGCTGATGGCTGAATTGTCTGCCCACAGTGCTAGTATGGGGTCAGTTGTTGTGACATCATTCAGCTGTAAGCCCCCCTTAACCTGGGGGCTGTATGAGTCGGAGTCTTTGGCTAGCTGGAAAGTACAGAGCGTACAGTACGTTCCCGCAGCTGGCAGTGAGATTTTCCGTGACCTTTGTGACCTGGCAGTCTGTCTGGGGTGATCTTGGTGACTGAGGAGGCAGAGGTTCTCGCACTTGAGCCCAGATTTTCAGTTGTTTAAAATCTAACAATGGCTCAAAGCGGTCTAGCAGGTATTTGCCAATGAGTAGAGGGTATGTGTCCAATGGAGAAATGTACACAGGGTGCACTAAGCTCATAGGGCCGATGGTCAGGTGAATTGGAGCTACCTGTTCAAGTTGGACCTCCTTTTGGCTGTAGGATTGCACATTCAGCACACACCTCTGCTATTTAAGAGTTTGATTCTGTCTCTTGGCTTCACTTTGAAGTCTGTCAAAAAGTTGGCTTGACATTAAAGTGAGGTCAGCTCCAGTGTCCACCAAGGCCTCCAGTCTCACCTCATTTTCCAATGTGATGGCCAGGTAGAGTTTTTTGGCCACCCCCTTTTCGATTAGGTTCCCCAGGAGTCTTGGCACTGGGGCTTGTGTGGTGACTGGCAAGCAGTCAGAGCTGGTCTCGTGTGGCTCGTCAGGGAGGCAGACCCCTAAAACCGCGCTTTCGGGTACTTTCGGGTCCTGGCTGGAGGTGTGGTGCGAGATGTTGGCTGGTTCTGGTGGTTCAGCAGTCAGCTGAGATGGTTGAGTGATGTCATCACTTGGTGATGGGATATCTGGTTCTGTGGTTAACAGTGGATTAGCAGTGATCTGGTTGGCAGGTTTATTTTGAGCGGATTCTGAGTGGGCTTTGGGGTCAGATCTCAGGCTTAGTCATAACTGATCTGACTCGTCCTTTTTGTCTCCCTTGTGAGTTCCTTTAAAAGTCTCATGATCTCTGCTGATTCAGACGTAGCTTCCCAGTTCTGTTCGGCTGATGGTTTATATTTGGGCTTGTCCAGGGCATGTTGAGAGGGGTTCTGATGCTGGCAGTCCGAGTTCGATGCTTGTGTCGGTTCCCCTTGGGCCGTCTCTTGGCTTCCCATGTGGCTCCACCCCTTCGGTTGAGGGGCGGTTGTGACTTGTCCCAGGATCTCTCGGGGTGCCCAGTCTGGTGCTTAGGACAGGCACCGCCATGGCCACGCTGCTGTCTGCTGGCTGGGAAGGATCTTGACATTGTGTTGACAGGTTTGTCACTGTGGCTCCCACCCCCCTGTTGCTGCTGGGGGTTCTGGGATTCTGGCAGGTGATGTCTTGATAAATGGGCTCTCACCCCCCTTTTGAACTGGGAATTCCTGACTAGGAGGTATCAGTCTACTGGTTAGGGGAAATTCTGTGGTGTGCATTTTCCTTTCAGAGTCACCTTGCAGTCTATATGCAAGATTAAGCTCCCGGTGAACAGTGTCAAGTTCTTCTTTTAAATTGTCTCTTTGTTGTGCCAGGGCACAGATTTCAGCCCGAGAACTTTGCAGGTGGCCTTCGCAGGCCTTGGCCCTGGCCTCTCTCTCTTTGAGTTCAGTCTCTGCTCTCATCAGGAGAGCCTCAGCTTGCAGGAGTTTTTCACTCAGTTCCTCTCTGGTGTCCTTTTCCCACTGCTCTCATTGTGCTGTGTCTACACGGAGATCAGTCAAGGCTTTCTGGAGTCTCTCTACTTCCTCCTGCAGCTCTGGGTCATTTTTGTCTGCCGTTCTGTGCTGGTGCTGAGTCTCGGACGTTAGCTGGTCCAGTTGACTTTGAGCAAGCACCAGGTTTCTCTGAGCCTCCTCAGCCTGGAGCTTCAGCGCTGCTGCTTCCTGTTCCATGCGGGAGATGCTTGCTTCACCCAGCTTTGCCTAAGCGAGGAGGTTGTGGGCTAGTGACCCGATGATCTTGGTGGTGAGATCTTTGTGGCTGTACTCCTGTGTAGGATTGTGTGACATCAGGGCACTCAGGTTGTCATCGAGCTGTTCCCGGCTCAGGTGCTGCAGGCCACTGGCGGCTTCAGGCAGGAGGATACCAGTCAAGGCACTCAGCCAGGACTCTAGTCGATCCCAGTGGGCATCAGGGCTGGATGATCGAGACATGCTGGCTCACTGGTGAAGAGAGAGAGAGGGAGAGAGAGAGAGAGAGAGAGAGAGAGAGAGAGAGAGAAAGAAACAGCACAAAAGGCCAATGCAAGTCCTTAAAGCGTTAGCAGGCTGCAATTATAGTAATTATATGTTCTATGTACGGTCTGTTTGATGAGTACAAACAGTTAGTGGAGTGTAGACCAGACACCTGTTATCTCGGCCGTAAATGGCAAGGTGTGTCTAATTCTTGTGGGGGGCACCGGAAAGGATCTAACTAAAGATTGTTGACAGCGTGATCGTCTAAAGATTTTGGCAGCTTCTATTACTCAGCCTTCCCTGATGATTCTCAAAGGTTCGGTCTCTAGGCAAACAAAACAGAACAAAATGAAAAACAAACAAACCAACAAATCAAAACACAGAGAGAGATAGAGGAGAGAGCAGGTTTAAGCCTTTCACTGCTGTTAGGTGTTATGACAGGGCCTACAGAGTAGAGGGCACTGCTGGGTCATAACATCTAGTGTGTCAGCCTTGCTTGGATAGCAGGAGCAGACTAATTACCTTAAAGATTGAGGATAAACCTGATTTTGGGGTTTCGCTAGCTGGATGGGTCAGTATTCTATGGGCCAGGCTTAGCGATGGATTGAGGTGATCCAGTTGGGATCCCGTGGCAGCTCACTGTGATCCACCGTGGAGGCAACCGTCGCTTCGCCAACTAAGCACTAGAGGGAGTGCTACCTATAGGTAAACACAAATGGCTAGAATACAGAAATGAACTTTAAATTTAAATTCAAACACTGTTTAAACTAAATTTAAATAAGTGAGTGGTAAAGTGAGAGAGAAGAGGGGGAGAGAAACCTGATCAAATAATAAAAAAAGGAAAGGATCAAAACTAAAATAAAATGATAAAAGTAATAAAAGATAATAAAGTAAAAACAAAAATAATACTAAAATAAAAAACTAAAATAGGAGGTACCTAGAATGGTGTGAATGACAATAATGACTAAAGGAGCAGAAGGGAAATACAGGTGCATCTCAATAAATTAGAATGTCGAGGAAAAATTTATTTATTTCAGTAATTCAACTCAAATTGTGAAACTCGTGTATTAAATAAATTCTATGCACACAGACTGAAGTAGTTTAAGTCTTTGGTTCTTTTAATTGGGATGATTTTGGCTCACATTTCACAAAAACCCACCAATCTCAACAAATTAGAATACTTCATAAGACCAATAAAAAAAACATTTTTAGTGAATTGTTGGCCTTCTGGAAAGTATGTTCATTTACTGTACATGTACTCAATACTTGGTTGGGCCTCCTTTTGCATGAATTACTGCATCAGTGCGGCGCGGCATGGAGACAATCAGCCTGTGGCAGGTTGACCCCAGGTTGACACCAGACCCAACAATGCAGATGACCTGAAGGCCGCTATCAAAGCAACCTGGGCTTCCATTACACCTGAGCAGTGCCACTGGCTGATTGTCTCCATGCCACGCCGCACTGATGCAGTAATTCATGCAAAAGGAGGTCCAACCAAGTATCGAGTACATGTACAGTAAATGAACATACTTTCCAGAAGGCCATCAATTCACTAAAAATGTTTTTTATTGATCTTATGAAGTATTCTAATTTGTTGAGATAGTGAATTGGTGGGTTTTTGTGAAATGTGAGCCAAAATCATCACGATTAAAAGAACCGAAGACTTAAACTACTTCAGTCTGTGTGCATTGAATTTATTTAATACACGAGTTTCACAATTTGAGTTGAATTACTGAAATAAATGAAGTTTTCCACAACATTCTAATTTATTTAGATGCACCTGTACATGGACTTAGGGAGAGAGAAGTCGACCTAGCTGAGAATGCCCACAAGGGTGAGTGGGTGAGCCCACACAAGGTGAGATCAGGAGGGTAGAGGTGGAGTTCAAGAAGTGTTAGATACTTAACCAGCCTGCCCTCTAGCGTTAGTTTAAAGTACTGTGCCTTAACTCCAATTGTGCTTAAAACTGATCGCATTTAGAGTGAAATTACTCTCATTCTAACAGACAATTTACTGCAGCTATCACAAGAACAATGTGACTTAGATCCCAACAGATTCTTACAGTTTGTGCAACTTAACTGCACAATGATGTGTGGCAGGATTTCTTCGCTGCCAGTACACAAGAAAAATTAGAAGCAACAGGGTTTCTTCGCTGTTGTAATTCAAATTTCACTTGATCAAGGTTTTAAAAGCTCTCATTTACATTCCAATCAGTTACTGGCTCGCAGTGTTCTTATGATCAGATCTGCATTATAGGTGCACATTAGTTAGCTGCTACTAATGATTAACCCTAAGGGAGTGAGGTCGTCTAGTTGAATTAAATTAACATGCAATGACTTCAATCTAGCGATACTCTCAGATAAGGCCTTTAAAAGATGATAAGATATAATATTTCTTCGTCTTTAGAGAACAATTTTAATATTATGCACTGCAGTTTACTTTAACAATTAACAGTGACTAAATATTAGACAAATAGAGGCTGTTAAAATACAGTACTGGAGGTGGATTTGAACCATCCAATCAAAAGAGTGAGTTCGTGTTGTGACTTGTCTCAATCTAAGCGCGCATAATATAAGAACACAAATAAATTGATACTGAGTTTGCTCACAAACAAAGTTTGAATGTTGCCATGTTCTCCACCAAATATGTAGCAAATTAGCTCAAAAGGTAAATATTTGTTGTAGCGTCTGGACCAATCAAACACACAATTTTTTATTTGATTTAACAAATCAGTTATTCATTAGATTGACAAATCATCACAGTCCCCTCACCCAATAAACTGGATGCCAGGATGTCTGCAACGACACCAGGCCCCCCCTGGTTACCATGGCAACCCTGACACCAGATACATTTACGACCTAATGGAATGTAAGTAGGGAAAATCACTGCCTTTTTCTTAAGGAAGAGACACAGTGCACAGTAGAAATGAACTCTTTTCTAATTAATTCATAGGAAAACCTTTCTTTGAATGAACACACATACCCTTCAGGTCATCGTGTATGTTGTCTTTGAGATTTTATACTGTTTTATGCAGGCTTATGATCGAAACACTCATTTCTGTCATCTTACATATATATATACCCTACCATGTTTAGTATCTATGAATTAGTCTTCTGATGATCTAAACGAGAGTGTATATTATATGTTGGTACATAGGCAATATATTAGTGTCCTGAGAATCTTTAGTAATTTCGATTCAAGTTCCATATGCAAAGTACCATGCTTCCACACAAAGAGTCATAAAACTCCCCAGTATCTCAAAACTTCCACTTGGGATTCCGGCCTTTCTCATTGGACAAGCCCATCTTGAGAGGCGGGAATCTTCTCCGACCTTAAAGGCCCCACACCAGGGACCCTCCCAGAGTCGGTGGTTTGTTTGAATTCTGAGAATATTTGAGCTACAATGCTGCAGGACGTCCTTAAGTTTTGTGCCAGGCTTTCGGCCTTGAATTTCCATTCACCAAGATTCTCTGACGCAAACTGGTTCTTTTTCATCAACCAACTTCAGCAAAGATCCACGCAAGCCTTCAGATTGCATCAAGCCTTTCTTTCAGACAGACGAGACGTGCAAGTATTCAAACTTAGTCTTATTAATTGATACATTAGGTATCATCAGCTCATATAAATGGTACCCGAATAAATCGACCTGATCTTGGGTGAAGAAATCCCTTTTTCAGCACTGTGTAGGTGATCTGAGCGATGCTCCTCATTTCACTGATTTAAGGCCTTATTATGTGTTATGTATCATTGTATTCATATGGATCCGCTCATGTGAAACATTTACGTAACTTCTTATACATGCGCGCACCAGTTTCTGATCAAAATCAGATAAAACTATAGCTTGAATGTGCCTTCCTACAAGTAGTAGAAGTTTTCAGTGCTGTAATGTGTTTAAATCGTACGATAAGAAACTAACCTGATTTTAGCGAAGAAATCCTAATTTCTGTTGTTAGTAGAGGGTACGCCTTTTCTGACGATGAAATCTCAGATTAGCAGCCCGTATAAATGGTACCAGAATAAATCAGTCAGATCTTGGGTGAAGAAATCCCCTTTTTCAGCACTGTGCAAGTGATCTGAGCGATGCTCCTTATTTCACTAATTTAAGGCCTTATTATGTGTTACATATCATTGTATTTATGTACTACGAATCCACCATTGCCTGTGAAGTGAATGTGCTGTTTTGATTAATGAATGAATTTGTATGGGACATCTTTAAATTAAATTTACTTTCCCTTTTAATTTCCTACAGTTTCCTACAATTTCCTACTATTAGGACCCCTTTTGTTTGTTTTGTTTTACTTTTACCTTATTTTAGTTATTTTACCATCACCATCTTCGCGTTTTGTATAGGATTACAGTAGTTCTAGCAACTGTTGTTTCCTTAATGAGTTCCTTTCTTTAAATGAACACACATACCCTTCAGGTCATTGTGTATGTTGTCTTTGAGATTTTATACTGTTTTATGCAGGATTGCATCAAGCCTTTCTTTCAGACAGACGAGACGTGCAAGTATTCAAACTTAGTCTTATTAATTGATACATTAGGTATCATTTGCACCTTTTTACAAAGGTGTGTTTGAACTAAGAATCTGATGTTTCCTTCAGGTGGTAGATCTGCTGAATATGCAAATGGTTCCATAACTTCATATTCTTATTCTCCCTCCTCTTTACTGAGTTAAGCTTTAACCCTTTCCTATACCAACTGTATGTGTGTGTGTGTGTGTGTGTGTGTATGTGTATGTTAGACCAGTTTAAGTGTTTATGTAGTATGTTCGACTAATTTAAGTGTTTATGTAGTTAATAAAGTCTTACTTGTATCACACTTGACGTTGTTCATTGTTTGCTCATAACTGGAGTCCCTAATCATGCAGATTTATGCTACAAGCTCTGTGTAGAGTTGTACAGTAAGAAAATTATTTCCTTTAACCAGGAAATTAACGTTCTTAGAATTGACAGACAGTTGACCCTGAGAGGTCAGCTAAATATCTACAGCGGATCTAAATATTTATAATTAATTATAATTAGTTATGATTAATTATTCATATTTCCCCATGAGCTGATTCGCAACATTGTTAAATATGTTAAATGTAAACAAAGATATAACATTTTAACTGTAACATGTTATGGATAGTTCGCAAATGTTTTTGAGGTAACAGATTATACAATATTATTGATAAAACGTTGGCATAATATTGTATAATAACATATGAAGAACATTCTCTCAGCCACATTAGGAAAACGTTATAAGAACATAATTGAGGAAGATGTAGCAAATTAGCTCAAAAGGGGATATATTTATAATTAATTATAACTGGTTATAATTAATAATAAATATGTAGATTAGATCTTACAATTAACTGTAGCAGAATCAATATTACAATTATTTGATCTGTCCGTCCACTGAGCAGACAATATAATAATTTATCAATTCAGTGAAAGATTATTGTCCTGTCCAAGGAACAATAGCTTTCCTACTTTATGCAGTACTAGCAGTAGTTTAGCATGTAGCAAGAATCAACATTCAGTGACTCCGAATTGTGAGCAGCACACAGAGACAATCAATTGCCTGATGCGGTAGACACGGAGGTTCTTGATTAGTTCTTTAGGAGTGAGCTGGAGGTTTTCCTCTGGTTCTTCTGAAGACAGGAAAGTCAGTGGTGAAACTGTTTAGCATCTCCTTGATAGTGGGGGGAACCATTGGCAATTTAGCACCCATATAAATGTAGTATGTGGGGCCATGTCTGTAATTTATATGCAAATGTCAAAAGGCTAAAAGGGGTCTCTAAGACATAAAACCCCAATGATCATCCATGATTTTAAGCAGATGCTACAAAGAAGAGGACAGGTTTTATGAGACATTTTATAAAATGGTCTCATAATATGATGAGTTATCAAAGTAGAACATTTTAACTCCATCATTTTGAGGATGTTTTAAGGATGTTGTTGAAGTAACAGATTATGCAATATTATTAATAAAATGTTGGCATAATATTGCATAATAATATAAGAAGAACATTCTCTCAGCCAAATTAGGAAAATGTTATAAGAATATAATTGAGGAAGAAGAGGACGGCATGTTTTTTATAAAACTTTCTCATAATGTGATGAGTTAACAAAGCTAGAACATTTTAAATGTATCATTTTGAGGATGTTGTTTAGGTAACAGATTATACAATATTCTTTATAAAACACTGGCACACTGTTTCATGATAAAGGAAGAACATTCTTTCAGTCACATTAGGAAAACGTTGTAAGGCTATCACTGAGGTCTGACATGACGGAATGTTTTTTACAAAACGTTCTCATATGTGATGTGTTAACAAAGCTAGAATATTTTAGCTGCATCATTTTGAGGATGTTGTTTACACTTTAAAAAGTAAATAAAGTCATATTTTTACGGAAAATAACGATAAAAATTTTACCTAATTTTAAATATAAAGAATTTAGTAAAATTAAAAACAATATCTGTAAATTATCTGTTATTTTACGTATTATATAATTAAAGACAAATTACAGTAATTTTAGTTTTTTTTTATACAGGAAAATCACTGTTGTCACAGGTTGCTACTGTGAGGAGCATGGAACGAGGAAACCAGGAGACCAGGAGTACAAACCAAGGAGTTTAATTACATCGCAGGGAATCACACGTAGCACAATGGAGTTGACATTCAAAATACCGGACAACACTAACTAAAAGGACTCAGACTTTTAAACACAGGATGATGAGGGACTAAGGAGACAAACCTGGAATCATAGGAAATTAAACATGGGAAACACCTGGGATGAAATTAACAGAATACGCGGGAGACAGAAACTGGGTCACAGAAAAACAAACACAAAACACGGGACAGAGTCTGATACAACGCCCCCCTCCGGAAGGCGTGTCCTCCCGCCATATAACATCCAACGGTGAGGGGGGGGTGGGCACTCTGGAGGTCCCTCAGGACCGACACGGGACAGTGGGCCTCCAGAGCAGTACCCCTTCCGGGCGCCATGGCGGAGCAGGGGACTCGGGAGGCCATGGAGGAGCAGGGGACCCCGGAGGCCATGGCGGAGCAGCCTCCGAGGCCGCGGTCCCAGCCTACTTGGGGCCAGGAGCCCTCCCTGCGCTATTGATATTATAATCATCCACGTGAAGCGCGCGGCGTGTAAACGCCCACATCACAGCAAACAAAGCAGCAAGACCTCAAGCTTTACTGTTCGCGTCGTGCTGAGAGGAATAAGACAGAATTCACCTCAAGAAGCTTTGGATTACCTCAGGAAAAAAACATGAGTAAGTCTTTTTTATTAACCTACTTGTATTAGTTTTCACATAACTTGTACACATTTTACTAGTCAGACTTTCTCCAAACTATAATTCCTGACTAAATGTATAATCAAGTGAAACATTATGAAGTTTCATTCACAGCATCTAAATGTCATGATGCCAGGATGTTTTTTTATGTTCTATAGCAGACAGAAATACGAGAATATACTTTTATATATAAAAGTAATATGAGTTATAATGTTACTAGTCTAATGTCAGTAAGAATGATTAGTCAAAACTTTACTGTGATAGGATATTCTCTGTTCACGAATATAGCCATATATGTTTATAACTATAGTTTTTGGATTGTATAGGCCGACATGCAAAGCATGCTTGTGTTTATGAGTGAGTAAACAAGATGATTTTCACATCATTCTGATGCAAAAACTCTAGACTTCAAGATCTGTTCTCAATAGTCCTGTGAACAAATGTTCTGTATGTATTTTAAGGCCTTATTTCAGTGACTTTAAAATTTTAGTTTTTCACTAAACACGCATAAACGTTGTTTTCTCAAAAACACAATCACATACATACATGCTGCTCACATATTATTGTAGCCCAGTTTGTGCTGATTATGGTGCTACTAAACTTAGTCATTAAAATGTTTATTAGCAACTGAAAAAAGCACAAATGTCAGGACATGTCAAAACTTCTCCAGGGCCCAAAACACCCTCAGACCCCAGAGGGTTAACTCGGGATCAGGAGCCCTTCGTGGGCTTAACACGGGATCAGGAGCCCTTCCTGGGCTTAACTCGGGAACAGGAGCCCTCCGTGGGCTTAACTCGGGAACAGAAGCCCCTCCTGGGCTTAACTTGGGAACAGGAGCCCCTCCTGGGCTGAACTGAGGATCAGGAGCCCTCCGTGGGCTTAACTCGTGAACAGGAGCCCACTGCTGCAGCGAGTGTTTTAATGAAATGGCAATTGTTGTCTGTGGTATGTCATTTTGATATTTTATATAAGCATTGTATTGTCACAATTCTTTACAGCGTTGGAGCAAGGAATGCGGAGACGATGGAGAGGCACAAACAACATTCTTTAATGATCTAAACAAAGGGTAACACAGGGCTGGCTGAAGACACACATAACACATTGACGTATAACACTGGACCCTAGACACAGGAAAACACTTGGCTTAAGTAACTGGAACTAAACGAGGATAATCAGGGGAACACAGGTGAATCAAATGAACACAATCAGACACGGGAGAAACTGGGTCACGGGGAGCACATGGGTAGCAAAACACAACACAACAGGAACACAGGTCTGACATTACCTCCCCCTCCCGGAAGGCGCGTCCACGCGCCTCATAACTTCCAAAGGAGAGGGGGGGTGGGCGCTCTGGAGGCCTCTAGGGACAGACTTACACAGGATGGAAGGCCTCCAGAGTGGTACCGGTTCCGGAACCCATGGCGGATCAGGCAGTTCAGGGTGCCTTGGCGGATCAGGCAGTTCAGGGAGCCATAGCGGAGCGGGCAGTTCCAGGGGCCATGGTGGAGTAGGTAGCTCGGGGAGCCATGGCAGAGCAGGCAGACTAGGGAGCCATGGCGGAGCAGGTAGCTCGGGGAGCCATGGCGGAGCAGGCAGTTCAGGGGGCCATGGCGGAATTCCTTGTGGAAATTTTCGGGTTCTGAGGCCCTCCGTGGGCCAGACGTGGGAAGAGCGGCCCTCCCTGGGCTTGACTCATGAACTGTGGCCCTCCCTGGGCCAGACGTGGGAACAGTGGCCGTCTTTGTGCTTAACTTGGGAACCGGAGCCCTCTCTGGGCAGGACATAGGAACAGGAGCCCTCTCTGGGCTTAACTTGGGAACAGGAGCCCTCTCTGGGCTGGACGTGGGAACCACAGACCTCACTGGGCTGGGCATAGGAGCAGGAGCCTTCTCTGGGCTGGACGTGGGAACAAGAGCCCTCTCTGGGCTGGACTGGGGAACAGGAGCCCTTCCTGGGCTGGGCGTAGGAGCAGGAGTGCTCTCTGGGCTTAACTTGGGAACAGAGTCATTCTCTGGGCTAGTCGTGGGAACAGGAGCCCTCTCTGGGCTGGACATGGGAACAGGAGCCCTCTCTAGGCTTAACTTGGGAACAGAGACTTTCTCTTGGCTTAACTTGGGAACTGGAGCCCTCTCTGGGCTAAACTCAGGAATTTGAGCCCTCCCTGGGTTTGACATGGAAACAGCAGCCCTCTCTCGACTCAGGACTGGGGCTAGAGCCATGTCTTGACTCTGCTCAGCGGCTGGAGCCGACACTGGAGCAAGCTCAGGGGCTGGAGACGACACTGGAGTAGACTCAGGGGCTGCAGCCGACACTTAGGGGACTCAGGGGCTGAAGTCGACACTGGAGCGGACTCAGGGGCTGGAGCCGTCACTGGAGCAGACTCAGGGGCTGTAGCCGCCACTGGTGCAGACTCAGGGGCGGGAGCCTACAGTCTTTTCCTCCTCTTATTCCTCCTTTTGTTGGAGGTTAAGGAGTGGGCTGCTGTTATAATAGGCCTTGGGAGTGAATCGGCCGGTGGGCTTGACAATGGAGCGGCCGGCAGACTTGACGATGGAGCGACTGGTGGACTTTACAATGGAGCGGCTGGCGGGCTTGAGAGTGCAGCGGCCGGCGGCCTTGACGCTGAGCTGGTTCTGGATCGGGGCCGGACACTCTCCAGACACCTGAGAATACCTTCCCTCCAGCTCAGTCCAGTGCAGACTATGTGAGCGGAGTGGAGCGGCATCAATTTCCCCTCCACACTCCAAGCATTTAAAATCACTCCGCTCCAGCTCCGCTCCGGGTTCACCATTTCCCACTCCCGCTCCACTCCTCGCTCACTGATATCAGAAACACCGCTCCACCTTCGCTCCGCGGCTAAAGTACATCAGTATGTTTGAAATATCACAGTTCTGTTCATAACTGTGATATTTCTGTATTAAAAATAAAATAAATAAAATAACAGGAGAGTTTCAAAGTGGCTTACTAGTGTGCAAACTTTTTCCAACCACATGACAAGCTAATAACATGGTTGTCAGCATTAAAAGCTATAATTGCTGCTTTTTTGTTTGTGATGAAAATAACAGTATGGTTTCATCAGTTATTTTAGGTCAATGCATTTCTTACAGATTTCTTCTCATTCGAAATCAGATAAAGATAGGGATGTAACGATTCACTCATTTTCTTGATGCATCAATTACAAACCTTGAAAGATGACTTTTTGAATCGTGAATCACCGATTTTGGACAGTAATCGATTTAAAACGCTAAGAATCGAATGAATCACAATTTCTATAGCAATTCAATGCTTTCAAAATATATACACATTAAATTACTACAAGCACTAATTAATGGAGACCTTGAACAGTGTTTGTGCCCTCGCATCTCTCCTTCACATGCTCCACTATTTACCACCTGCAGGGACTGTCACAGGATTGCGCTCGCGCTCTGTTCATCTCACTGACACATTTTTTGAGCAGCTGATGTGTGATCTCTCCTTATAGCCTACTCGTGGCCAGTAATGCTAAAGTTAAGTAGTTTTACTTTTCTGTAGTTTTTCAATGGCTCTCAGTCATACCGACGACATTACCTGAGCAGTCGAAGGCTGCACATTTATTGTATGAACGGAGCAAAAATGTGTCTAAAGTATACGCACAGTTCCATTGAATGAGAAATGAGTTTTAACAATGTTGTTAAACCGAATGTACGAAGGAAACCGTTAAAATAACCACAGCTTTAACAACAACCTTGAAATAAGAGCGCAAGGTTGGGTTTATCTGATAATCAGATGCATGAAAGTAGAGTTTGTTGCTATATCAAACAAACTTTGGGCACGTTTTCTTTCAGAATCATCATTCGCTGATGGAGAGGAAAAGTTAAACACTGTAGCATTTTATTTTATGAAAATGAGATAAAGAAGTTTTCGCACTGAAAGAGAATTGATCTCGCGCTCATAGAACTTAAGACATACCAGGCTATATCTGCAGCTAAACTGAACAAAAAGCAGAATGAACTGAAACATTAAGACAATAAACACAATAAATAAATAAAATTTATGAATGATGCAGTGCTAATTGACATATCATTTATTACAGTACATAAACTATAAAGTATATTTTCTACCTTATTCTGTGCAGAAAATTGAAATAATTGTTTGTAGTATATTAAGCAATCATAAAATTGCCATTAGGAAAAAAATATAGATTACAAATGATTGATTATTGTCCATGCAGAAATGTGTTTGATTTCTTATAGCAAATTCAAAGTAAGAGATAAGAAAATAATTCCTTGTACAAAGAAATAAATAAATAATACATACATACATAAAATTATTGTATTTGACATTTCTGTCACTTCTGAAATGATGGCTATGCCCCTGGTGTGACAAAATGTTAGCCTATACATAATACTTTTAAAACTCTTTTTTTAAATCTTGGCTTACAAACAATGCCATGTCATGCCATAGCATCATTAAACTAGCATCTAACAATGGACAAAAGTGTTTTTTCCCTCTAACCTATGGTTCTGTAACCATAAAGGCTGCTGTGTGATTTGCCCCCTGACTAAGCATTTAAAGAATTTAGGGGAAGCATTTAAATAATCCTGTGAATGCACTTAAAGAATGCAGAATCAAATCAAATTTAATTTAATTGTGAATCGAATCGAATTGAATTGTTCTGAATTTGCAAAAATCGTTCTTGAATCGAATCGAAAACCTATGAATCGTGAATTGAATCGATTCGCTGTCTACCCAAAGAATCACAGCCCTAGATACAGATGAAGTAGGCTAAGATTACATTTGTTTGAATGCATTATTGAGAGAGCGATTGTGTGTGAATAAGTGTTGTAGTACTTGTTTAAATCATGCTTTCAGTTGAAAATATTCAGTATCTAGAAGGAACAAACAAATTCCTTGAGAACTATAACTTCCCGCTCATGTTCATTGCCGTCATCATAGCCTTCACATTCTTTCTGATTTGAGTGATCCTTCTCTATCAACCTAGCTAAATATGTTTAACATGTGAATTCTTGCTAAATATGCAGTTATATTACGGGCCGTTGGCATGAATTGTACTCGTGGCGGAGTGGTAGTGGAGCGCTCTTGGAGCGAGTGAAAACCACGACACTCCGACTTTCAAAAAATCCGCTCCTGGCTCCAGTCAAAATCACACCACTACACTCTGCGCTCCGCTCCACTCACATACTCTGCTGTGGATGAGAAGGTGGAAACTTTGTTTTAGACAGAGGCGGACAGTAACTAAGTACATTTACTTGAGTATTGTACTTAAGTACACTTTTTGAGTATCTGTACTTTACTTGAGTATTATTTTTTGTGGGAACTTATGACTTTAACTTCACTACATTTGAAAGACAAATATTGTACTTTTCACTCCACTACATTTCTATCAAGGTCCTCGAAGTAGAAAGTCTTTACTACTGTATGTAGCAGCTTTGGTATCTGGAAGTCAGTGGGTGATTTTTTTTTCTCTAAAATGTGACTCTTTTTTTCAGACAGTTTATCAGTAATCACTCTTGTAGGGCTACATGAAGAGATTTTCCAGCATTTTTTGAACACTGGCCAGTTGCAAATGTGATATTTACAATAATTCAATAATAAGAAGTTAATATTGTGGTATATATTAGACACAATATGGTCTGATTTTGCTAAATTGTGTACGTGAAAATATTACCTATAAAGCCACAGAAGAACTGTTGTGCATCTCCTAATAAAACACAATAGGTGTTGGACTTGAAGCAGCACTGCAAAGACCGTTCTGTGTGTGACTTCAAAGTACAGCGAGAGCGATTAGACAGCATTTAAAATTTTTGTTTTGATGTCAAATGAGTCTTGCTGTTTTGCTTTTTTGTTAAAGCAATGTTGCTGTTGTAAAGTTATACAGCTACAGTTGTGTTGCTGGGTTTTAAAGCAGGCTTGATTTTTTCTTCTTCTTATCACTCTGTATTTACAGGATTTCACTGTCCACTCTGTTCAAATGTGGATGAATGGCTACACATAGATATGTGCACACACTGTCAGAGCTGTGTGAGAGCACTACCATCCTGCTTTTGTGGGGGTGGGAAGGGTTGTTAAATATTTTTTTGTTGTTTTGTTAATTTTTTCCCCCATAGGTTTTTAACATTCTAAAAGCTCTTTATTCCAAAGGGACTACAAGCTAGACAGTGTATTCAGTAGGTGTAATGTATTCT
This sequence comes from Sinocyclocheilus grahami, assembly GCF_001515645.1. NCBI lineage: Eukaryota > Metazoa > Chordata > Actinopteri > Cypriniformes > Cyprinidae > Sinocyclocheilus > Sinocyclocheilus grahami. The sequence continues at coordinate 325,518 of NW_015505785.1, forward strand.
AAGTTGCTTCAGAAGTATTGCAAGTACTACGTATAACAATAAAACAATAAAAGTGCATTGACATAAAAAAGGAAATTTACTTTTGGTACTTAAGTACTTTTAAAAGCAAGTACTTCTGTACTTTTACTTAAGTAAATATCTGTCTTTACAACTTTTAATTGTAATGGAGTAATATTTGACCAGCGGTATCTGTACTTTCTCTCAAGTAATGGAGTTGAGTACTTTGTCCGCCTCTGGTTTTAGATAAGTTAGGTGTATGGACGTTATTTTCCACCATTTACCTTTTATCGCTCTTTCTTTTCGTCGAGAGACTGTGATCCGCGAAAATTGTTGTTTGTCTAAATGACGGGACGTTTCTCATCCGTTAGCTAGCTAGTTTTCTCACTTGCCTGTAGCGGACAAAACCGCGCTTGAACCCCGGACCAGCGAGTTCGACTGAGATTATTTTCATCTTTTCCTTTTTCTTTTTCACTCGATATTGTTTATGAGGAGTGTAAGTTAATTTTACTTAAACAGCAGCCACTGTTGATTGCAGCAGAGGAGAGACGATGGTGGCTCTAATATGGTGAGTGCAATAATTGAACGACCACGTTTAATAGACATGGCTGTTGTTTGAAATTGTAAGTATAAATTAATTAACGGTATAAATACAAAAACGGATGAATATACTTCTGTTCTATCTAGGTTCAGAGCCCTCTTAAATGATTATCTTGTTTTGGAAGGAAGAAGAAATGGAAGAGATGCTTTGGAAGTGTGAGTATGGCCCTCATAACTGTGAAAAGAAAGCACAGCTAACGTTATATAAACATTATCCCGCGGATTCACAGGCCAGTCTCAGATTAAAATGCATGTTCAAGCTGTCTTAACTGAAAATATCTTGTACTGACACATCTTAAAATACGTTAGTGCCATTGTCGTGTCTCAAGATGCACACCAGTAAAGTTCTTAAGGCATTTTTATAAAAGTTATTTAAATATCCTAATTTAACCAAGCCCTAGTCCTGGTTTAAGCTAAGCCCTGTCTGTGAAACCCTGTCTCTATGTTCAAACATGGAAGTTATACAAGAACGAAACAATGTTGTTGTTCACATCAGGCATGTACATACATTTAAATTACTTTATGCACTAAAATGTTTATGCCACCTCACAGCAAAACTCCAGATCAGCTGTATGTCATGTGGGTTAACTGAGACCTGTTCTGAGGAGGATCACTTTATTGACTGGCACACTGCACAATTAAATGTAAACCCTTAAGTCAGATGCCCATATAAAGATTGTAACTTTAATGTTTGCTCTTCACAGAAAAGTTGTCAACGACAAGCCTGACATCACCCAGATGGTATTTCAAAGACCAGCTCTTTTTACAGTAAACCAGGTACGTATAAGTGCATTCATCCCATGTTGTATTTGCCATAATTACAAGATTCCAACTTTGAAAAATAATTAATGTCCTTGTAGAACTCATAATTTCCATCTATAATCTGGGAATTTTCTGAGAGCTTCTACTTGTACCACGTGACTGTACCTGACTGCTGCAGATTAATTTAGGCATGGATAGTGTTGCCATAGAAACGCACAGTTCCCGATCCAAGGATATGAACAGCTCTAAATAGAACATGGTGTGAACGCAGCATATGATCTTGAGTATTTGACAACAGCATTATCTAACTGACTTGATAAAGTCTTTATCGATCTGTTTCTTCCTCTGTTAGGATGCAGCTGAAAAGACAGACTCCAGTAAGAATCAAGCAAGTCCAGATCTAACCCATCTATAGTGGGAATCATCTTGGAAGAAAACTTTGTAATGGATGAACCGACCGATCTCAGGCCTTCTATGTCCATTTTTTCAGACTGATTTATGCTCTGCACCTGGACTAAGTGTATGAAAAGCACTTTATATTTTATTCAGCAGGTAATGCTCAACCTCGGAAAAGGTGAGTTAGCACCTAAAATTCAGTACTGCCAATATTGTGAACTCAGAGTGGAATAAAACCATATAGTTTTGATGCCGTTTGTTGTGATTCTGAGATAACAACAAACATAAAGTTTTATGTTAGTTTGTTAAACTAGTTTTTTCATGTTTTATGGGGAAATGTTTTCAGATTTTAAAAAATCATGTTTTGTTGTGTTTTTAAATTAACATTTGGAATTGAATTTAAATAAAACAGAAAATTGCATGAATGTTCCTTTATTTGTTTGCTTTTTTCTTAATTTTCTAGTATAACAAATTGGAAAAATAAAACAACTGATATAGATTTTACTTGGAAATTACACTGAAACAAATATTTCATTCATCCAATTAAAAAAATGTAGGGTAATGATTCACATCTATATTTTTTAACTTGAGCCAATGAAAAATAAATAACTTGCCCTAAGCAATATTTTCAATGTCTATGAAAACTAAAAAAAATTATTTCTTAAATGAGAATTTTTGTTTTGATTAAATCTATATTTTTTTTGTTTGGATCAAAAATAGAATTTAAATTAATTGACTTTCTTCAACAAGAAAAATATACTTTGTGCCAGGTTTTATAAAATAGTTTTCATAGACAGAGAAAATATTGTTTAGGGCAAGCTATTTGTTTTTCAGTGGCTTAAGTTAAAAAATATAGATGTGAATCATTACCCTACATGTTTTTAATTGGATGGATGAAACATTTTTTTCAGTGTGGACAAACAACCAATTTGGATTTCAATCCAAGTCCGATTAGAGTTGAACCTAAATTTAATAACTTTGCGCACTGAAAAGCCCGAACGCACAGGAAACCTTCAGCCACCATTGGATACCTTCGTTGGGCCAATTGCGTGGACCTTACAGGACCAACTCCATATTAATGTCTATGTATTTAGAATGCAATGTCATTAAAGTCTCTGTTGATATAGTGTTTATATGTCCCAATACTTTTGTCCATATAGCGTATCTGTAATAAATTATTTGTTATTTATATTGTGAGCTTTACTTTCAAGTAATGATGAAAAAAGGTCACACTTTAGAATAAACAACTTACAAACATTAGTAACACACCAAACAATGTTGCCATTTTTGCAAGAGTTGTTCTTCAGTTTTGTTTAAACAGGATTGTCTGTGAAAATAAAAGCATAGAATAAATGTCTGCATACACAGTAGGTATTCACTAGCTATTAGGACGTTAAAATGTTAAATCCTTATTGAGCAACAAAATAATTCAGGCCTGCAATGCTACAAGTGTCATCCATCATTACATTATAAATCCACTGGAGATAAAAAAAATATTAACAGTATTATTATGACATGGTTATAACTGGATCAGTAACCTTATTCAGGAGAATGAATATGGTTGAAATCCATTCTTTCAAACTTACCACACACCCAGGTTTATATAACATTGCACACAAACTGACCTGCAGGGCAAAATTCGCAAAATGCCAACTCAGCTTCATATCTTTTATTATTTCCTTTCCTTACTTCCTTTTTTCTTAGCTAAGACATCAAGATCCTCTATTAACCCCTAAATAGGTCGCATAAGACTGCAGACAGTGGCATTTATAGACTTTGTACTTGAAAGAATGGAATTAATTGAGCATAAAAGTGCAGGTGAAATAATGTAAAGAGTGGATATACATAACAGTGCAGATCATAAATATTAGTGAAAGTACTTTTTTGTGTTTCAAAAACAGTGCATGTACTATGTTTAAATGTGTGAAGATGCCATATCCACATGTGCTTTTCTGCTGTTTATTTCAAACAGCTTCTGTTTTTCTCTAAAGGCCTTCCATTAGATGTTGAGACATGGCTGCAAGGATTTGCTACCATTTAGATGTAAGCATGAGTGAGGTTAGGCTGTAATGTTAAGCAATGGGGCCTGGATTGGGGTTTCATTTTCATTTCATTTGGGGTTCCAATTCATCCTGAAGGCGTTCAAAGGTGGTTAGGCCTGGTACTGCCAAGATTTGTGGTTTATTCTGGACTTTCCCAGTTTCTGCTGATAAAAGCCTGAAACACATCAAGCAAACCTTGTGTCACATGTTTAAAACAATGCAAGATATGAGACTGAAAAATGTAAATAAATACATACACGATGCTCATTATTTTTGCTGACATTCTGCCAGCACCTCCCTTTCCACTTAGACAGCTAGACTGTTATTGGTCTTTCTTTCTTTCTTTCTTTCTTTCTTTCTTTCTTTCTTTCTTTCTTTCTTTCTTTCACTGCCTTTTCTCTTTCCCCACATCTTACTCTTATTCCTTTTTCTCCTACATTTATTAAAACAGAAAGAAATATTATTCTGTGATTTTTGTGATTCATGATTCATTTCTGTCCCTTTCACTTATGCATAATACCCAAAGCCATCACAGCAGGACAGTTGCTGGTGCAATACAGAATTACAGAGATCTGATTATTGCTCACCACACCTTTCTATCCTCCTAAGGCAAAGGTTACCTGTCTTCTCCTGTTACATTTTCCTCCAACCTTTCAAACCCATTAGACAACAGTGCAGACAGATCCCTACATTTCTATCTTTAATGTTAACCACAGATGTAAGGTGTGGACAGAGCTTGACTTTGTTTTGTTGACCTGCTGCCCTGGCAACAAGCACGCTCCAGCAGCCAGACATTTAGTGATTACTTTTCATCTTTACATTTTTTGTGCTGTATGTTTAAGCATGAGAGTGTTTTGTTTTGTTTTTATTTTTCTTTCTTTCTTTCCTTCAGGTAGACATTCACTCAATCACTTTGAAAATCGCCAACCGCTACTAGATTACGTGCCACCCAAACTTTAATAGGATTCTTGTTGACCCTTCTTGGATATGTTGAGTGATGCGTTAATGGCTTTGGTCTAATAAATTCTAAAAGTTGCTATTTTAATGCTAGTGAAAACAATACATGAATGTGTGATTGCATATGTGCGTGCACATTCTGAACATGCCATCTCTAAATTTCTACATGTAGATAACAGAAACGATGTGTCAGTTTTGTCTCTAAGGAGTTCCCAAAAACTGTCTTATGCTTGAAGTAGCCATGATCCTTTAGACTTCAGATTGAGGTGAACTCCCTGGTGATTCTACAGTCCAAGTATGCAACATGCAATACAGAGCTCCAAATAAAGTCCACCTTACACCATCTTTGAGTCAAGTTTCCATATGCTAAATTTGTTTGACACATGGCACATGCAATTCGCTATTGAATGCTGAGGTCACTGGATCCATTGTTAAATAATGTCACTCTGTCTGCTATGAGGAGCGTGACCACTATGAAACACAATATCCAAGGAAAATATTTGTTATTTGTATAAGCCCAATGGAGGACATATTGGGAGATTCCTGTGACATGGAGTATATGACCAGTGGAAAGACCAGTGCACAGTGTATTTGTAAAGAATCATCCACTGAAGGCGAGCGTAGTGAGAACCCAAGTGCAGTTTATTTACAAGGTGATCCAAACAATAATCCGCGGCGGAGCAGGCAGATCGGGGGGCCATGGCAGAGACGAGACATGGACAGACCACTTGCCTGTGACCGAACAAGCAGAGAGTTCTTGAATGGCCTCCTTGGCCGTGAAAGGACAGACAGTGAGTTCATGAATGGCCTCCATTGCCGGCTTCCATAGTCATGACAGGGCAGACAGTGAGTTCATGGACGGCTTCCGGGGCTGTGACAAGGCAGTCTGTGAGTTCATGAACAGCCTCCGTGGCTGTGACAGGGCAGGCAGTGAATTCGGAAGCGGACGCCACCACCTCAGGAGGTTCTGCAGCGGATGCCGCTACCTCTAGAGGTTCTGCAGTGGATGCCGCCCCCTCTAGAGGTTCTGCAGCGGAAGCTACCACTTCTGGAGGTGCAGCCGTGGCGGCCATCTTGGCCGGGGACTCAGCCGTGGCGGCCATCTTGGCCGGGGACTCAGCCGTGGCGGCCATTTCATGATGAGATTCTGGAGGATCAGCTGAGACGTGACGAGAATCTAGAAGAGCGGCCATCTTGTTTAGAGACTCTTGTGTGGCAGCCATCTTGCAACGGAGCTCTTCAATGTTGTGAACAATTTCCTGAGTGACCAGCATGATGTGAGCAGGCTCTGGCTTGGCAGACGTGATGTGAGCAGGCCCTGGGGTAGCAGACATGACGTTATCAGACATTATGTGATCAGGCTTTGAATTTGTAGGAATGATAGGAGTAAACTTTAACTTAACTGGCATGATTTGAGCAGGTCCTGGAGTAGCAGGCATGACGTGAGCAGGCTGTGACTTGGCAGACATGATGTGAGCAGGCTGTGGCTTTGCAGGCGTGACGTGAGAAGGCTGTGGCTTGGCAACTCCTGACATGATGGTCGGGACGTGGAAAAGGTCTGATGTGGCGGGTACTGTGGGATAGCGGTGTTCCTCCTCAGCAACCCCCACAGTAAATGGTGAATCAGCCGAACGGAGTGCAAAGTCAATGTTTTGTTCAAGAGTCCATTGAAGGGTATTGCATGGCATTAAATTAGATACATTTTTATCCAAACCATACCGGAAAATGTCTTTCAGGAAGCTATCCTTAAAATCTACCTGGTGACAAAGTCCACAAAAGTCCTCCACATAATCCTCAATGTCCCGGTTTCCTTGGTGAAGTCGAACAAGACGATCTGCTTGGTTCATTTTGGTGTGGTTGTGTATTCTGTAAAGAATCATCCACTGAAGGCGAGCGTAGTGAGAACCCAAGTGCAGTTTATAAATGGGGAACAAGACACATGACTAAGACTACCAATCAGAACATGACACATACACAAGGCAGAGAGACATGAGGCAAGGGAAGCATGACACTAACATGGACCATGAAACAATTACAAAATAAAAGACATGGAAAACATTAACATGAAACAAAACACCACATTACAGTATTGATGTTAAATGTAAACACAGATAAAGTTTTATCCATTCAGTGAAAATGTTGTGCTGCTCCATTTGAGAGAACAAGTGTAAAAAAAATCAATGGAAACTACTTCTTAAGGAAACACCATCTTAAGGAATATGAACAACCTTTCATGCACAAAGCAAGGAAGCAATTATTCTCCTAATGGTTAAATGGCATGAAATACTTCAGGGAAGTTGAGAACCTTCTGTGGTGTGCCATCTTGGGACTGAAAAAAAGTAAAAAAAAAAAAAAGAAAACTCACATAATTAGATTTATTAATTTAGCTGATACTTAGGAGCCTAAGTTCTTTCAGCTTTATTTTTTTCTGATGAAAAAATAATAATATTCTTCTTATCCTTGTGCCCTTGTTTTGCTTGTTTTGTATGTGTACTTTGAGTGTGCAGTTTTGCTTGGTTCCTGTTTCCCTTTGTCATTAGTCAGATTATTACCAGCTGTGTCTACTTAGTCTTGTTAACCCTTGTGTATATAAGCCCTTGTGTTTCATGTATTCATTTTTTGGTGTTGTCTGGTGGTTTTGTTGGTGTTCTTGGTTCTTGGTTGATTATTCCTTTAATAAACTTTACTCTGCACATGAATCCTGCTCTCGTACGTCTTTGACTCACCAGTGTTACAGAACACCAGACCCTAAATGGAGCCAGAAGCATTACCACCAGGAGTGTGTCTCCTCCTCCGTTAGGGTCATAATTCCTTGAAGACCATATCTGTGAGTTTTTGGACACATCCGGACAACTGAGTGGACCCCCTTCACAGTGGGGGACACTGAGGAGAAGCAAACTCTCGCCACTCCAGCCCCAGAACCATTCCCAAGTCCGGTGGGCTCTGTGTTCCCTGGCCCGATGGTCTCCCCTAGAGGTGGCAGCACCTGCTCCTGATTGCTTTGTAATGACCAGGAGTGTTGTTCCTGAACTCCCTGTGTTACTTGCTTGTTCTATTATGGACATGGAGGCCATCTATGCCATCTACGCTCCTGAGTTTCTTTGGTTCCATGTCTCTGTTCCACTGTGGTGGTCTTCCACTCTGCTGTGGTGGCCATCTGCTTCTGCATGTCCTCCAGATCACCAGTGGTTCCCTGATCTGCCAGCACTGCCTTGTTCTTATGCCCTTGTGTTGTATGTGGACTTAGTTTGCAGTTTTGCTTGGTTCTTGTTCCTGTTGTCATTAGTCAGGTTTTTCCAGCATAATTATGTTCATTCTCATATGGCATGAACACACCTTGATTCGAAATGTTATGTGCTTTTGGTGACTGCATTGCAATAGTCTTCTTCATGGCCACTGATCGCACATCTGGTATATTTTGTAATGTAGCCTGTACTACAGATATGTACTAGTGTAGTGTGCTATTTATTTTAATGTTTCATAAAGATAATGTCATGATCATTGTTTCACTCCTAACGAATACAGTATGCTGCTGGAAATAATATAATAATATGCTGGAAACAATAAAACTTTAGATTGGAGGGCCTACAACCATGCTACGACTAACAACTCACATGCAGCAGAACTGAATTATTTTATTTGAAGTTTTCTACCACTGATTTTTCATTTGGTTGTGTGTGTGTATATACTGTATATAGATTTGTTTGTGTGGAAAAATGTGTTACTGCTTCAGATTTTTGGTTGACAAGTCATAACAAGTCATAGCTTAATTATGGGCTCTCTCAGTGGAACTGTCAAACTCTGTTCTGTGTTTTATTCCCCACGTATTCCATGACGCAGTTTTCCCTCATCTTTTATTAGTGCTAGCCAATAGAGATCTCCCCTTCGTTGAGTATGCCAGGGAGTTCTGCGGGTTTGCCGCAGCGACGGCTTTAGATGACGCCACCATCAACTCTTTGTTCTGGCACGGGGCCAATTACCATCGCCCCGTGGACCTCCCAGACACCACGGGACTAAGCTGGAGGGAAGGGATCCAGAAACAGCCCGCCAGCCGCGGCGTTCCCAAGCCCGCCGGCCGCGGCATTCTCTATCCCGCCGGCCACTCCGAAGTTAAGCCCGCCGGCCATTTCTCAGTCAAGTCTGCCGGCCGCAGCATTGTCAAGCCTGCCAGCCACTCCAGTGTCAAGTCCGCCGATCACACCTTTCACCCCGAACCTCACTAGGAATCTAAGGAGGAAAAGGCGGTTGGTGCTAGTCCCTAGGCTTGCTCCAGTGTCGGCTCCAGTCCCTTAGTCTAGCCCAGAGAGGGTCCCAGTCCCCGAGTTTAGCCCAGTGAGGGCTCCTGTCCCTGAGTTTAGCCCAGTGAAGGCTCCTGTCCCTGAATTTAGCCCAGAGAGGGCCCCAGTCCCCAAGTTTATCCCAGGGAGGGCCACTGTTCCCGAGTTAGGCCTACGGAGGGTCTCTAAAGACTATATTCTCGCCATGGATTTTTTTAGAGGGGGTAGTAGGGGTCCATCCGTGGAGGCCGGGCCGAGCGCCGAGGCCAGGTTCCCTGATTTCCCTGTTCCGCCATGGCCTCCTGAACTGTCTGCCCCGCCATGGCCTCCTGAAATGTCTGCTCCACCATGGTTCCCCAAGCTCTCTGTTCCACCATGGCCTCCTAAACTGTCTGCTCTGCCATGGCCTCCTGAAATGTCTGCTCTGCCATGGTTCCCCTGAGCTCCCTGTTCCGCCATGGCCTCCTGAACTGTCTGCTCCGCCATGGCTTCCTAGTCTGCCTGCTCCACAATGGCTTCCTAGTCTGCCTGATCTGCCATGGCGCCCCAAACTGCCTGATCTGCCATGGGTCCCAGAACGGGTACCGCCCTGGAGGCCATCCGTCCCTGTAAGCCTGTCCTGAGAGGCCTCCAGAGCGCCCCCCCCCCCGTTGGTTATTGTGGCGCCTTCCGGGAGAGGGGAGTGACGTCAGACGCTGTTCCGTGTTTTGTGTTTTGCTCCCCACATGTTCCATGACCCAGTTTTATCTCATGTTTTATTATTGTTACATTAGTTCCAGGTGTGTCTCATCATCCCATCCTCTAGTCATGTGAATTTAAAGTGTTTCCTGTTTTGAGTTCTCTGTCCTGTATTGTATATGTCTACCTCCTTTGCTACGTGTGTTTTCCTGGTTCCCTTGATGTAATTAAAATCTCCTTGTTGATGTACTCCTGGTCTCCTCGTTCCTCGCTCCGCACTCCCTCACAGTAGCAAAAGTGACAGGAACAAAAAATGATTTAAAAAAATATTTCAAGAAAAAAGCAGAGGTGTAAAGTATTGGAGTAAATGTAATTAGTTACTGTACTTGAGTATCTTTTTGGATACTTTGTAGTTGAACTGAGTATCAAAGATATTAGCAACTTTTACTCTCTACTTCACTACATTTTTGAATGAGTATCTGTACTCTTTACCCCACTACATTTGAAACTAGTGTTGCAGTTACACATTACATTTTGCATGGACCTAGCTTTTTCTTGCTTCAGTTTATTTCTGCTACAAAAGACGTGATACTGCCTATTACAGGTAACTGAAAGTACTGCATCTTGTGTGTTTTGCCCTTACTCACCCAAACTTTTCAAAAAGGCTACTTTATGTGAATGCGTTATGTTCCTTAGCAAGTATCTGTGAATCACAGGTGTTTTATATATGAGATGAGGACATGACTGCAGCTGGCGATGAGGCTGAAACCAGCACAGCCAGTGCAAGAAGGCTTCGGCTTTTTAATTTTACTTAACATTATTTTATTTATCCATTACACTGCAGAGACCTTTTTGACGGATATTTTTGTTGTTGATGTTTTTTTTGTTTGTTTATCTAATTTTGAGGTGTTCAGTTTTATTTTGGTTTTAGAAAATAAATGTGATTGCTCTCCTCACAAATCAACTCTTTCTTGTTTGTGTTTCATGCTCTCTGTGCCTTGCCCTGGACTTTTATGTCACTTCCTGTCTCCCATGGTGTTTGTAGTCCGTTTGTTCATTGGTTCCCCTTGATTAGTCTCCCCAGGTGTGTCTTATCTTGTTAAGCTTGTTAGCCCCCTGTGTGTATATATAGCCCTAGTTTTTATTTAGTTCTTTGTGAGTTGTTGAATGTAATGGTTGTCTGTTTGTCAGTCATTCTGTTCTCTTTGGTTTTTGGCTTATTGTTAGTTCTAGTTTTTCCATTAAATACCTGCACATAGATCCTTTCCTCTTCCTTTTTTGCCCAGCTTCTCCACAACATTACAGTTTTTCACTGGCATGTTTTACTCAAGTTGTTTTGGAATTGGTGACTTGTAATGTGTAGTGGAGTAATTTTCACTCTAAGGTATCTGTACTTTTACTCAAGTATGGTTTTTAGGTACTCTTTACACCTCTGGAAAAAAGGTCTCTAGTAAAATAGCAACTCTAATGAACTGCTTCAATTTATGTGTTGTAGGGATGTCAATTACTGGTACTTCGGTGTCAAGTCAAGAACTATTGAAATAAAAACAGACTCAAATCAGTACTAGTGCACTGTTGTCTGATTGACAGGTGGCTTCTCTGAAATGCTCAGGCATATTTGTATGCAAGCTATGTGAAGGGTACTCACAATTTGCGGATACAGCTGGATGCCTGAACAGTCGAGGGTACTTAATATTTTGCCCATTTTGGCAAAGTATTTATATAAATGCATTTGGTTATGACTTAAATGTCATTAACAAGTTTAAGTTGTTGATAAAGAAATTATACAGCTTATTTTAATTACAGACCTGCTTCTTTTTGTAAGCAAACTCCAACAACTTAGCATAATGTATTTTGACAATCTAATGCACTGAAGGTTAGGTTTTATTTTAAGCACTGTTTACTTAATTTGTCTCTTCGTATCTTTATCTACTGACTGATTGCTTTAATAATTCTGCACTATATTCTAATAATTCAAGTTTGAATTTTTGAGTTAAAAGTCAATTATTGAGCAAGTAAACAAAAAACAGTTGCCTCCTTGCCTTACCCTGATTCACAACGGTATAATTATACATTTTAATTTAGAATTTGAGCTGCCAGGTCATCAAACAATAGATTGTTCAAAAAGGTAACCATCTGAGGAATCATTAGCTGTTAAAACAAAATAAAATCCTCATTAAGAGAAGAGTTTACAAGCAAAAAAAGGAAAGTGACAAGGCCCTGTAATACAACTTATCATCAGATCAGACATTTCAGAGACTGTGACAATGCTTAAAAACAATTTATTTCAATTATTTTAAAACAATTGTTTTCAATTAGCCAAAAGTTTTTTGTTGTTGTTGTTTTTTTTTAATGTTATTAGTGACATTTGCTCTAATAAAATCATTGCCTGTTACTATGGAAACACAGTTACACCTCAAACCATCATATTAATCTGTGTTGAAGAGCTAAAATATGAAAAATGTATGTTCAAGTTCAGCAGTAACCTTTTCAAATTAATAATTAATATGATTATATATAAAAACAAACATTCCTGAAATATGCATTATTTCCTGAGTATGTTTTCAAGACTTTTTGATGTAGATTTGAGAATTTTTTTACAGGACCAAGCACGGAACCAGAAGGAAAGACAGAGGGCAGGGAAAGACAAAAGGGAAACACATGCTATTGTAGAGGGAACTATAGCTAGTAAGTGACTGGATTTACCTGTTGCAGGATGCTGAATGGACCAGGGACCAATGTACCAGGGACTTAAAGGGTTAGTTCATGCACTAGATGGAAGGGATAGGAGAAATGATGGACTGAAGAGCAAAGGTGGTTGTTTCAGAAGAGTGGAATGGAAGTTGGAAAGGGAAGCACTGCAAGTCTTTTAAGGTGATGGGTTGTGGCCAGGGGACTGGCTTGTACCTTGACAGGTTCCATTTATATGCCATTGGGGCCAATGATGTAGCCAGTACTGGACATGTCAGATGAGGTCTATCAGGCAAGATTAGTAGATGGTATTGTGGCATCGTGAGTCCAATAGGTATACACTCGGACTGCCTCCTCAGACACTCTCACTGTGATGAATACAATCATCCACAGTGGGGACATCCGATGGCTTACCAGACTAGGGAAACATAAGTGGTTGGTAACCCAATACATATTTGAAGGGAGAGAGTCCTATTGCAGGCTTGATGAGAGAGTTTTGAGCATAGGCCCAAGGGAGAAATTGTCCCAAGTCATCTTTGAATTGATAGTGTGAGCGAAGGAAATTTTCTAGTCCCTTGGTGAAGCACTCAGTTTGTCCTTTGGATTGATAACCAGATGAAAGACTGACATTGACATCGAGTTGTTTAAAGAAGGCAGACCAAATGCAGGAGGTAAACTGAGGCCCCTGATCTGACACAGTATCCTTGGAGGATCCGAACATGCGAAAGACATAGTGAAATGTCAGGTAGTGGTTGGAAAAGGCATGCTGGGGTTGTTTAGAGGATTTTCAAGTTGCCCGGATGTCAAAGTTGCGTGCAAAGTTGGCTGTATTTTTGGCCTAGGATGAATGGATGAAATGAATGTACTCCAAGTAGCGATGGTCAGTTAGTACTTAAAAAGGAAGTTTTACTCCCTTCAACCAGTGCTTTAATTTTTTAAGAGCAGCCTTCATGGCTAGTAAGTTACTAAAAAAACTCTGTTTTCAACATCATAATTGTGCTCAGCAGCAGTCAACTTATGAGATTTAAATTTCTTGGTTGCCTCCTTACCACCCTTGGGATGTTCGAATACATCTCTGAGTCTGGCTTGAAAAAGAAAGAAAGTAATCTGTCATGCTCTCTTTCCCACACCGATGGTGCCCAGTCCAGAGCCTTCCCAGAGAGAAGCGACATGACAAACACCACCTTAGCTTCCTCGGTGGTAATCTTATTAATTCCTCGGAGAGGGAGGTTAGTTTACACAAGTGCTGGCGATGACTGGCCAACATTACAACCTGTGAAGTGACTTCAGTGTGACGCTCTGCTTGATCTTGTTCAGGTGAAGTTTTTTGTGACAGGGGTATTGTCCCAAGATGGGAGACATTATTTGCTCTATGATAGAATCATAGTTCAGCTTTAGAGAATATAAATTAAGTATTAAATTAAGTATAACTGCTACCTTGAAAAAAAAAAAAATTTGTTCAAAACTCTCATCGATTAAAGCAAACAATGTATAATGATATTTTTATATTATAACACGCACTTAAACACACATACTGTAGGTGTGGGTAATTATGTCGCTTCATACCAGCTAATCCTTTTTGTTGTGTTTTTTTATGATCTTCTTTTGTACTGTGGATTGTGCAATGCCATTTGAGTAGTTATAATTCATGATAATAATTCATGACAAATGTGGGGTCACCCTTCCTTATATGTAGGTGACTTGCACACCTGTAGCTGTAGAAATGAAGCTGGTTGCCAATAACATGTATGTAAACCCTTCCATAACAGGAATACATCTTTTAAAGAGATATTGTCTGACAAAGCACATACACAGCATGTTTACTAATATCCTTGGATATCAGTAAAACGTTTTAAAAATTGTGGTTAGAGGGGAAAGCCCTTATAAATTTTTCCCCATGTCACTCAGAAACACCTGTGATGTGATGCTCATTTTCCTACTTGAGGCGATTAATTATGACATCATTGCGATGGGGAAATCAGTGCAATGACAGATCAAGGGTGAAGTTCTCGAAAAACAGGCTTAAAGACATTAAGCGATCAACCATGACTTCATGAAAAAGGATTTCGTGTGTGTGTGTGTGTGTGTGTGTGTGTGTGTGTGTGTGTGTGTGTGAAAAACATGGAGACAATTGGAAAAAAGTATATACATTGCAATAGAGCAATTTGTTATAGTAGCCCAAGTCTTGGCAATGTGTGGGTGTTCCTGCGGGTGTGAGACATTTTTGTCTTGCTGCCAAATCAACTAATATAATACACCATCACAACATCCTAAAGTAAGTGCCACTTAAAGGGTTAGTTCACCCAAAAATTAAAATTAGCTCGTGTTTTTTACTCACCCTCGAGGCATCCTAGGTGTATATGACTTTCTTCTTTCAGACGAATCCAGTCAGAGTTATATTAAAAATTGTCCTGGCTATTCCAAGCTATATCATTGCAGTCAGTGGGTGCTCCAGTTGAACAGTCCACAAGTCGTCAAATAAAGTTTGCGCATTCATAATAAACATGCCTCACACGGCTCCGGGGGGGCAGAATAAAAGCCTCCTGTAGTGAATCCATGCATTTTTGTAAGAAAAATATCCATATTTCAAACGTAATAAACACTTTTCTCTCACTTCCGTTATCTGGCTATGCAGAAGCCGTTCCGGTGGATGACGTAAGACGTCGCCGTTGCATGATTAGTGACGAACGCGAGAGAGAACAAAACAAAACGCCGGTCATGAATTAAAAGTACAAACCAAGTATTTGCAAAGAAAAATGTCAGAGAATTTCAAAATAAACCAAGAGGAGACTGGTTTTCTTTTGCTAAAGTAAGGAAACTTTGCTTCCTTTGCTCCTATAAACAAACTCGCGAGACTAGCATATCTCAGAGGCTGCGCATATGTGCTGCGTCATCCAGCTGGAACAGCTTCCGCGTATGACAGATAACGAAAGTGAGAGAAAAGTGTTTATTACGTTTGAAATATGGATATTTTTCTTACAAAAACACATGGATTCACTACTGGGGGCCTTTATTCATCCCCCAGTGTGAGGCACGTTTATTATGAATGTGCGCGCTTTATTTGACGACTTGTGGACTGTACAACTGCAACACCCGCTGACTGCAATGATAGAGCTTGGAATAGCCAGGACAATTTTTTATATAACTCCGACTGGATTCGTCTGAAAGAAGAATGTCATATACACCTAGGATGCCTGAGGGTGAGTAAAACACAAGCTAATTTTCATTTTTGGGTGAACTAACCCTTTAAGTCTGAAAATCCAGGAGATAGGAAACATAGACCCCAATTCTTTTCAACTAAAAAAAAAAGTAGTTTTCCTGTTGAAGTACTGAATATTTTACCACAAATCAGGACATCACGGTATTGTTCTGAAGCCATTTGGCATACATAAAAAAGACGACATTACTACTTCACATAGTAACTACAGATTGTGTCAAAACAGTTATGACTAAAATTCGGTCTCTTAAATTATTATCTATTATTTGACAGAGTTTGTGCAGACTAAATCTAACCAATATACCAGTCTAGTGCTAAAACATATCGTTAATCACAAGTTGTGTCTAACTATCCACATCACTGGTCAGTGTTTGGGAGGCAGTGAAGTTAAAAGATAATATAAAAGACTACATGATATCTTTAATAAAAAAAACAATTGGATAGAATTGCTCCATTTTAATAATGGCAACTATATGAAGCAAAGACAGTAAGTGAATATCAGTAAAGAATTATTTTTTTTAGTTTGTTTTTTTAGAACATGCTCTGCCTATATACTTCTGCAAGTAGAAATTAGTAGAAAAAAAGGGATATACTGCAGTAAGCACAATATATGCTACTGTCCCCAAACAGGGCTGTGTTTCCCAAAAGTGCTGTAAGTCTAAGTAGGTTGTAGAAACAATCTCTAAGTAGATTGTTAGTTAATGGCTAACACAAATGTCAATTTTTGGTTTGGGGTTCGCACCAAGGAGTTATATTATATCTAGAGAAAGCTATCCATTAGCATTCCCATTCTTTATATACATCAGTGGAAACATAAAATATTACTTGTTCACATAATTCATGAATTCAAACTAGCTCAATTTGGATATAACTTTTGAAAAGGAGCTGTGGCAGAAATGGGAGGGATACAGTTATAAAGTAACTCCACCTCTTATCTAACGCCCAGCATATGCTGCTCTCTCAGCCTCCCACCCCTAAACCATCTCAGCACTTTAAAAGCAGCCCATGTTGCATTATTTGGGCAATTTTTATCTAATTACTGTCTTTAGATACCTGATGTCTCCTGCGCATCCACACTACTTCCAGTGAATATTAAAGAGGGCAATCAAAAGCGAAAGAGAAGCGGAAGAGAGAAGTACCATTATCTGAAAAAAAAACTCTTGATCTACTGAGGTTTTCTAAATTGGACAAAGATGATTTCTATTCATTATTTACTAACACTTTTGGTTACCATTCAACTCAGCTTATATGGTTCTAACTCCTTTGTATTAGGCTTAAAGAAGATCTGTACATTGTGTAATGGGCCCTCAGGGGAACCCAAGGGCCACAGAGGTGAACATTTATCAGGAGAGGAGATCACATCCATGTTGGCATTAGGTGAACCCTGTGGGGTTTACACTCTACCTTGTACTCAGGGTCTTCGGTGTATCCATCCTCTTGGAGAGCAAAGCCCCCTTCAGGCACTGCTTCAGGGACGAGGGGTCTGCAAAAACATCAAAAGTACCTTTACTGACATCCATCCACCTACAGGTAAGATCACTGGTCTTGTTGCATCTCTTTAAACTGAGATGAAATTGATTAGTCTTAAATGGATTTTGTCTGGTTAGAAACATTTTGAAGAACTGACCTAAACAAACTAAACCTAAAAGCTAAGCATGTAGATGTATACACTAGAAAGAAAGTAAATACTGATACTTATACTATATATATATATATATATATATATATATATATATATATATATATATATATATATATATATTACTCTGCTTTAAAGTCCAAGGTATTCTTGAACCTTTGTCCTGAACTATTATTTTAAGTACAACCACCTATGTGCGGTTCAATTGAACAAAAGTTATATTGTAATCAAATTAAAACTACAAGTATTATGTTTCAGACTATCATCCATCAACCACTGAAAACAATGAAAAGGTAATATTTTTGAAAAAGATATATTATTGACTCTGTAAATTAATGTTCTTCATAAATATTTACAGTATATAGTGTTCCTACTGTCTGATTTTTAGGCAGAAATGAAAACATGTTTTCATAATGTGTTTTCATTGTTGTTATTTAATTCTGTAGGGTCCTTGTCGCAAACTGCTAAGCACAGTCCTCCAAAGTATAGAGCTCACGATTATTCATTCAATTCCGGACATCTACATCCCCAACTGTGACAGACAAGGGTTCTTCAGGAGGAAACAGGTGTGTAGAGAACACAGAAGGTGTTTTAGGACCTTCTGTTAAAACAGTTCCAATGGTTCTTGAAATGTTTTTTAAATCCATTTGTAAATCCGTATGAGGTGGCCCATGATAATGATGTACATTGTAACAATGTTATCTGTTCTCTATAAACAATAATATAGTTTGTATCTTCTTTTTGACCTTCTTGAAACAGTGTTGGTCATCAAGAGGAATGCAAAGAGGCTACTGCTGGTGTGTTGACGAGAAAGGATCAACAATTTCATCCCGTAAAAAGAGTGACGGAACTATCGCATGTAACAGTGCCTGAGACTTGTGATACAACCTTACATCTAATGTAAATATGGACTGTTTAGTAAGGACTGAGACAGAGTCAGCAAAAGAGATGACAGACACTTAAGAACTCTATGACCACAAAGCAAGTAGAATATTTACAATCATTCGCCTCCCTCTGGTTGTGAAAAATATGTTTGCAGCATTGTGTATCATTATTTCTGATGCATAAGTTTACCAGAACAGTACCCTTTTTTTTTTAGATAATTTAATTTGTTATAAATACTATATAGAAACATAGAAAGATTATATACTCCCTGAGTGAATGTCATTAATGTGCTGTCTGGTTTGAAATTTATGAACTATCCAGTAAGAACAAATTGCAGTATACATACATATATATATATATATATATTCCAAATTACTTATATTTATTTATATATATATATTCCAAATTACTTATATTTATGTTGCATACATATTAACTGCTTATATATTAATATATATATATTAATTGTTTTTTGTCTTTCTATATACTCAGCAAAAAAGAACTGGCTTTATTTTCAGAAACTTTCTTAACAGCATAAGTACTGCAGTGCATCTCATTCTCATGTTCTGCACCAGATTTGCCGGTTTTTGCTGCGAGATGTTGCCTCACTCTTCCACCAAGACATTTAATTTCTTGAACACATTATACAGCAAGAACAATCAGCTGTCCTTCCTGCCTCCCTGTAGCACTGTCTTAGGTGTCTTACATTATAAACATTACAGTGTATTTCTCTGGCTACATCTGCAGCCCTCATGCCTCCCTGCACCTGACTCACCTGTTCACGCAGGTGATCAGGGAACCTGGGCATCTTTTTTTCTGGTGTTTTACAGAGTCAGTAGAAAGGTCTCTTTACTGTCCTAAGTTATTGTAACTGTGACCATAATTGTCTTCCGCTTGTAAACTATTAGTGTCTTAAGGGCTGTTCCACAGGTGCATGTGCAATAATTGTTTATAATTCATTGAACAAGTATGAAAAATATTGTTTAAACCCATTCCAATAAAGATCTGTAAAGCTTATTTGTATTTTACAAAATTATCCTTAAAATACCCTATCCTGCTTTCCTGAAAATGTATCTCTCTCTCTCTCTCTCTCTCTCTCTCTGTCTGTGTGTGTGTGCGAGAGAGAGAGAGAGAGAGTAAGTGAGTGAGTGAGTGAGTGAGTGTGTGTGTGTGTGTCACGGAGTGCTGCTGTAAAACACACAAGCGCACGATGATGAAGATAGAAGGTACGTAGTCTTAAATAATTCCAAAAGGGCAATAATCCATATAGAGAGAACAGCAACATATCCACACAATTGATGTATAAGACTGGACAATAAAGAACAGAAAGAGAGCAACTTAAATACACAAGCAAAGAGACACCTGAACAGAATGACAAAATCAAATCAACAACCATGACAACTAATAAGACTGAAAACAGTGCAAACAAAGTCCAAACTAACAGAAACTGTGACATTGTGTGTATCTGTGATTTTAATGTATATATAAATGTAGCATATTGCTTAAATAAAGAAATTGGGACACTTTATTTCAGTCAAACAAGTTAAAGACAAGGTTAACTTAACTTGAATATACAACAGACAAAATAACATCAACATCAGGCTATGTTCAAAGTGCAGATTAAAATTGCCCCAAATGATTTTTCTGCTCATATGTGACATAATAGTGTGAACTGCACAAATCACATCTAATCCAGAGATGGCAAAAGTACACACATCCTTCACTCAAGTAGTACAGATACTCCTATAGAAAGATCCTAATGTTGAACATGTTATTGCATTATCACAAGTCATATTTTTCCCTTATAAAAATTCAGGTTACACTTTACTTGAAGGGGTGTGCATAAGACTGACATGACACCTTCATAATCATGACATGACATCTACATAATCATGACATGACATATGTCATGAATATGAAGGTTTTTTATGCATGTTTATGACAACTGTCATTAAGTGTCATTCGCTCAGTTATGTCATTTTTAATGCAAAGATGACATTGTTTGAGATGTCTTTGTTATGGGCTATGGTTAGGGGTAAGGGTAGGGGTAGGGTTAGGTTAGGGTTAGGTCAAATAATGTCATATTTACATTAAAAATGACATAACTGAGCGAATGACACTTAATGACAGTTGTCATAAACATGCATACAACCTCCTTCATATTCATGACATGTATCATGTCATGATTATGAAGGTGTAATGTCAGTCTTATGCACACCCCTTCAAGTAAAGTGTTACCAAAATTCACTATGATTTTATTATAGTAAAAGTATAGTAACCATAATTTTTAGTGGATTGATTATCATTTGTATAACCATAGTTTTACTACAAATTCCAAGGTTAAACTATGGTTACTTTATCAAAACCATAATTTGTTCTTACCTTAGTAACCATGTTTTTTGTCAGTCCTGTGTCTTGTGTTTTGCTCCCCACGTGTTCCATGGCCCAGTTTTCCCTCATGTTTAATTATGTTTATTGATCCCAGGTGTTTCTCATCTTCCCCTCGTCAAGTCCTGTGTATTTAAAGTGTTTCCCGTTCCTAGTTTGCTGCCCGGTATTGAATGTTGTCTTTCCCCGCTATGTGTGATTTCCTTGTTCCTCGAATATTATTAAAGTCTCTGTGTTTGAAGTCAACTCGTCCCTTCTCCTCATTTTTGTTTTCGTGTTGAAAGTTTTTTGGTTTCCTTTTTTTCTAGGGTGGCATGCTCCATTGCCCTAGTCCGTAGGGATCTCCACTTTGTCGAGTACGCCTGGAAGTTCTGCGGGCTCGCCGTGGCGACGGCTTTAGATGACGCCACAATCAACTCTCTGTTCTCGAACGGGGCCAATTACCATCTCCCCGTGAACCTCCCCTTGACACCACGGGACTAAGCTGGATGGAAGGGATACTGGAGAACAGCGTCTGGAGAGCGTCCGACCCCGAGCCAGAACCAGAACGGCATTCCCAAGCCCGCTGGCTGCCCCGAAGTAAAGCCTACCGGCCGCTCCGAAGTCTAGCACAGTTCTGTCACAGAAATCAGTTAATTCTCAGCACATAGAGACTCTTTCACCTAGATATCACAGAGACTGTGTCTGTTCCCCGAAGTAGAAAATACAAAAAAAACGTCCAAACCAATTTAAGAGTAACAATTTAATTGATGTTCAACAAATAAAAAACAGATGTAATACGGATAAACAAATGATAAAGCTTGGCTTATTGAATATCAGATCCCTTTCTACGAAAGCACTTTTTGTAAATGATAAGATCACTGATCATAACCTAGATGTGCTCTGTCTGACAGAAACCTGGCTAAAACCTGATTATTACATTATTTTAAATGAGTCTACCCCCAAGATTACTGTTATAAACATGAGCCACGTCCAAAAGGTAAAGGGGAAGGTGTTGCTTCAATTTATAACATTTTCAGTATTTCTCAGAGGGCGGGCTTCAAGTATAATTTGTTTGAAGTAATGGTGCTTCATATAATATTATCCAGAGAAACACATGTTAATGATAAATCCCCTGTGATGTTTGTACTGGCTACTGTATACAGGCCACCAGGGCACCATACAGACTTTATTAAAGAATTTGCTGATTTTCTATCTGAATTAGTGCTGGCTGCAGATAAAGTTTTAATTGTTGGTGATTTTAATATCCATGTTGATAATGAAAAAGATGCATTGGGATCAGCATTCATAGACATGCTGAACTCTATTGGGGTTAAACAACACGCCTCAGGACCTACTCATTGTCGAAATCATACTCTAGATTTAATACTGTCACGGAATTGATGTTGATGGTGTTGAAATTATGCAGCCAAGCAATGATATCTCAGATCATTATCTAGTCTTGTGCAAACTTCATATAGCTAAAACTGTAAATTCTACTCCTTGTTACAAGTATGGTAGAACCATCACTTCTACCACAAAAGACTGCTTTGTAAGTAATCTTCCTGATTTATCCCAATTCCTTAGCATATCCAAAACCTCAGAACAACTTGATGATGTAACAGAAACTATGGACTTTTCTTGCATTTTAGATACAGTTGCTCCTTTACGCTTAAGGAAGATTAAGGAAAACAGTCTGATACCGTGGTATAATAGAGCACACTCGCACCCTAAAGAGAGCAACCCGCAAAATGGAGTGCAGCTGGAGGAAAACAAAACTAGAGATATTTCGCATTGCTTGGCGGGAAAGTAACCTATCCTACAGAAAAGCATTAAAAACTGCTAGATCTGATTACTTTTCATCTCTTTTAGAAGAAAACAAACATAGCCGCAGGTATTTTATATATAACCTAACTAACATTGTTCGGGAGGCAGACACACGCTGTCAGTTTAAATCTAGATTAAAGACCCATCTCTTTAACCTGGCTTACACATAACACACTAACACATTTCTAATATTGAAATCCGTTTAAAGGATTTTTAGGCTGCAGTAATTAGATCAAACTGAACCGGGAACACTTCCCATAACACCCGATGTACTTGCTACATCGTTAGAAGAATGGAATGTATGCTAATATTAGTCTGTTTCTCTCTTATTCCGAGGTCACCGTAGCCACCAGATCCAGTCTGTATCCAGATCAGATGGTCTCTGCAGTCACCCGGATCCAGTACGTATCCAGACCAGATGGTGGATCAGCACCTAGAGAGGACCTCTACAGCCCTGAATGTCAGCGGAGACCAGGACAACTAAATGAGCCCCAGATACAGATCCCCAGTAAAGACCTTGTCTCAGACGGCCACCGGGACAATACCACAGGAACCAGTTGAGTCCTCTGCACAATGTGACTTTGCTGCAGCCTGGAATTGAACTGCTGGTTCGTCTGGCCAGAGGAGAACTGGCCCCCCGACTGAGCCTGGTTTCGCCCAAGGTTTTTTCTCCATTCTGTCACCGATGGAGTTTTGGTTCCTTGCCGCCTCTGGCTTGCTTAGTTGGGGACACTTCATTTCCAGCGATAACGTTGACTTGATTGCACAGATACTATTTAAACTGAACTGAGCTGGATGATGACATCACTGAATTCAATGATGAACTGCCTTTAACTGAAAAATTTGTGTTTACTATTGTCATTTTGCATTATCGACACATTATTTTTCTAATTAATGCTGTACAGTTGCTTTGACACAATCTGTATTGTTAAAAGCGCTATATAAATAAAGGTGACTTGACTTGACTTGACTCTAGCCCGCTAGCCGATCCTCAGTCAAACCTGCCGGCCGCTCCGTTGTCAAG
Source organism: Sinocyclocheilus grahami (assembly GCF_001515645.1). Lineage (NCBI taxonomy): Eukaryota > Metazoa > Chordata > Actinopteri > Cypriniformes > Cyprinidae > Sinocyclocheilus > Sinocyclocheilus grahami. The sequence continues at coordinate 348,877 of NW_015505785.1, forward strand.
CCCGCCGGCCTCTCAGCTCTCAAGCCTGCCGGCCGTGCCAATTACCTCCAAGATAGGAGGATGAGGAGAAAAAGACTGTTCTCAGCCCTCATCCTAGCCCCAGAGCTCACTCCAGTGTCGGCTCCAGCCCCCGAATCCAGCCCAAAGAGGGCTCCTGTTCCTGAGAATGGAGTGCAGCTGGAGGAAAACAAAACTAGAGATATTTCGCATTGCTTGGCGGGAAAGTAACCTATCCTACAGAAAAGCATTAAAAACTGCTAGATCTGATTACTTTTCATCTCTTTTAGAAGAAAACAAACATAGCCGCAGGTATTTTATATATAACCTAACTAACATTGTTCGGGAGGCAGACACACGCTGTCAGTTTAAATCTAGATTAAAGACCCATCTCTTTAACCTGGCTTACACATAACACACTAACACATTTCTAATATTGAAATCCGTTTAAAGGATTTTTAGGCTGCAGTAATTAGATCAAACTGAACCGGGAACACTTCCCATAACACCCGATGTACTTGCTACATCGTTAGAGTTTAGCCCAGAGAGGGCACCAGTCCCCGAGTCTAGCCCAGAGAGGGCTCCAGTCCTCGAGTTTAGACTAGAGAGTGTCCCAGTCCCCGAGTTTAGCCCAGAGAGGGTTTCAGTCCCCGAGTCTAGCCCAGAGAGGGCTCCAGTCCCCGAGTTTAGACTAGAGACTGGCCGTAGAGGCTGGGCCGAGTGCCGAGGCCAAGGCCACGGCTCACTTTTCCGCCATGGCCTCCTGAACTGTCTGCTCCACCATGGCTCCCCGAGCTCCCTGTTCCGCCATGACCTCCTGAACTGTCTGCTCCGCCATGGCTCCCTGAGCTCTCTGTTCCTCCATGGCACCCCGAACTGCCTGATCCACCATGGCTTCCTAGTCTGCCTGCTCCGCCATGGTGCCCCGAACTGCCTGATCCACCTTGGGTCCTGGAACAGATACCGCTCTAGAGGCCTGCCATCCCCTGTCTGTCCTGAGGTGCCTCCAGAGCGCGAGTAATGTCAGTCCTGTGTTTTGTGTTTTGCTCCCCACATATTCCATGACCAAGTTTTCCCTCATGTTTAATTATGTTTATTGATCCCACGTGTTTCTCGTCTTCCCCTCATCAAGTCCTGTGTATTTAAAGTGTTTCCCGTTCCTAGTTTGCTGTCCGGTATTGAATGTCGTCTTTCCCCGCAACGTGTGATTTCCTGGTTCCTCGAATATTATTAAAGTCTCTGTGTTTGAAGTCAACTCCTCGTCTCCTCGCGCCGTACTCCTCACAGTAGTGGAGCATGACAGTTTTTGGTTTTATAACCATGGTTAATTTTCATAAGGGTTGTCTGACCTAGCTCCCTGTAAACCTATTATAAAAAAAATTTATATTTGTCAGCTAAATTACTACTGTAACTTTACAACAGATAATAATGATGTCCTTTAGCTTACAGTATTTTGAGTGATGATAGTAATGTGGTGCTACTGTTAACTGTTGCTAGCAGTTTAATGCTTATACTATGATGGGCAGATACTATGGATGTGAGGCCATTTGTGCATTTTGAGAGAGAGAGAGACGGAGAGATTTTTTTTAGAGAGAGAGAGAGGACGCTGTACTGCTGAATCACTCACACTGTTTGTGAAATTACGTCTCACAGAAAGTTTTAAAAATGACTGAACTGCTACCTACATGCTATAGTGCAAAAATGTTTGCGAGAATTTCCCGCATTATAAACGCGAAACCTGCAGGAATTTGCAGAATAATGCACAATACCTGCAATCCCGCGCAGAAATTCAGGCCCAGCTTAACTAAGTAAACAAAGACAAAACTACAGTAGCCTATTTACAGATAAAACTGACCTGCACTTGAAGTCCTGACCAGGTCAGTAGTTTTGCCTCTCTGCTCCTCCATTCTCGAGTCTCTCGCTCTGATTAATCTGATCCAAACCTTTTGGCAGAGGTGCGGAGCGCGCGCGAGCTGAATCGGGTCAAGACTAACCGATTCATGATTTATTAGAGATTTATTATCGAATGGCCAAAATACAGATTAAAACTAAAGTAACAAGCCTGGTTTGAAAATGTAAGAAGTAGAAAGTACAGATATTTTTGTAAAAAGGTATGGAGTGAAAGTGAAAAGTTATCAGAAAAATAAATAGTGAAGTAAAGTACTGATACCAGAAAAATCTACTTAAGTACAGTAACAAAGTATTTGTATTTCGTTACTTCCCATCTCTGATGGAATCTGACTGTAACACAGTTCATATTCGGGGAAGAATGAGGCAGGAACCGGGAAATTATTATTGTAAACTTTAATAACAAAATAAACATAAGCAACAAAGTTAAATTAGAACATGGCTGGCTCTACTCAAATGGCTCTCGGTGCCACACTGCTCATCATTTGAGCCACTTCCATATGTGGTACTAAATCAGATACAGATTGAACGTTTTGTGATGTGAGTAAGTGAAGTGACATGTGGCCAAGTATGGTGACCTATACTCAGAATTTGTGCTCTGCATTTAACCCATCCAAGTGCACACACACAGTAGTGAACACACACGCACTGTGAACACGCACCCAGAGCAGTGGGCAGCCATATTGCTGTGGCACCCGGGGAGCAGTTGGGGGTTCGGTGCCTTGCTCAAGGGTCTCACCTCAGTCGTGGTATTGAGGGTGGAAGAGAGTGCTAGTTAATCACTCCCCCCACCGACAATTCCTGCTGGAATTCCTGCTAGAGTGACTTTTACATCCCTCTTGATTGATATTTATCACAATTCTGTGCTGACAGGAGTCACTCCAAAGATTTTACATAACAGTATTTCTTTAGTCACTTGATTAATATGGAAGATTGCCATGACGGTAGTCAATGGAGGGACAGTGAAATCTAAGTATCATGATGACAGCTCTATACAAACAAAACATGAGGGAAAACTAGAAAAACTCTTTCTCCTAGTTCTCACCTTCTTCCTCTTTATCACCTGTGCACAAAATTTCAGGGCTCCGCAGCACATGTGCTTATAAATCAATCTGTTAAACACTGGAAGTGTCCTCCATGTTTATTGTGTGCTGTATGCCATTTTGTTATTGATCTATTGGACATGTGGCTCAGTTCAGGAACAATCAGTTCACACTCAAATCTGATACTGGCCACAAATCTAACTTTTGCCACTCGTCTTGCCTTGTCCAAATAACCACACTTGTAGTCTTGATCACTTGAGAGCATGTGCGCACGACAGGAAGTAAGTGCGCAAGACTGTCCCAGGTCTTAAAAACGCCAAAGTGCATAATATGTAATACTATTACATATACATTAATACCATTAATGCCTACTAAATACACACTATCCAGAGCAGTATTCGAGGCTTAGTGTAGCTCATCATGCATCATGTTCTGGAAATAAATCGTGAGACTTTTTGTTGAGATCTCGCAAGAAGTCACAGAAACCTTTCCAATGTATGTTAAATATTAATAATAATAATTGGATATTACAAAAAAAATTGATATTGGTAGTAAAACAAAGAGTTGCATGTTTTATTGGTGCAAATGAGTAGTGGTGATATTTATTTTGTACAACATTTGCAACTGCTTTTTATCACTTAATTAGAAGCACCACAAAACTAAATTTTGTCATCTGTTATAGGGACTACTGAACAGACAAATTTAGAAGTTGATTTTAAAATGCAAAGTATTGAAAATAAAAATAAAGCTCTGTAAACACTTGCATTTTACATTACACTCTAAGTGTGTCCCATCAGGTAATGAAAAGTTCTACATACACTTGTGGTCTTCATGCTCACTTGGACCAAATACAGGAAATATGTCACATAAGTAAAGTGGTCAAGGGCAAAGGCCGCAAGTGACAAGGCATCTAGATCAGGGCTGGGAAACTTCGGTCCTGGCGGACCACTGTCCTGCAGAGTTTAGCTCCAACCCTAATTGATCACACCTGACCAAACTACTAAATGTCTTCAAGATCACTTGAAAGCTACAGGCAGGTGTGTTTGACCTTCACTGTTCTAGATCAACATTCGTCAAAGTTCTGCAATGCTATGAACTTTATATGGAGTGACAGATACTGTATATAAAAGCAAAACTAAAGGGATAGTGTCAGAAATAATTTTAAATGTTGTTGTTTTTCTTCTAGCAGTAGCAGTTGCTTGTTTGGTGCATGCATCCCCGCAAATATGTGCTATTTTTACTTCATGGGCAAATTAAAAAAAAATGTTTACACTAATATTAAAGCTCCAGAAGGGTCTCCAACTGCCACCTGCAGAGCTCATCTCCATCCCCAAACAATCCCACCTGAACCAGCTTGTCAAGGTGTTCAGGGTTTAATGTGAAAATTACAGGCAGTTGTGTTGGAGCAGGGTTGGAACTGAATTCTACAGGAATATAATGTATACACTGAACAAAATTATAAATCTGTCTAAATCTGTGTTAGTGAGCACTTCTCCTTTGCCGAGATAATCCATCCACCTCACAGGTGTGGCATATCAAGATGCTGATTAGACAGCATGATTATTGCACAGGTGTGCCTTAGGCTGGCCACAATAAAAGGCCACTCTAAAATGTGCAGTTTTATCACACAGCACAAAGTTTTGAGGGAGCATGCAATTGGCATGCTGACTGCAGGAATGTCCACCACAGCTGTTGCCCGTGAATTTAATGTTCATTTCTCTACCATAAGCCATCTCCAAAGGCGTTTCAGAGAATTTGGCAGTACATCCAACCGGCCTCACAACCACAGACCACGTATAACCACACCAGCCCAGGACCTCCACATCCAGCATCTTCACCTCCAAGATCGTCTGAGACCAGTCACCCGGACAGCTGCTGCAACAATCGGTTTGCATAACCAAAGAATTTTATATATATATATATATATACATATATATATATGTGTGTGTGTGTAATCCTTTTTTTTATTTATTTTTTTTATGGCTAACACCCAAAATGGCTGGTATGGGAAAACTGGATATTGTTTGACTCTGTATGCTGTACCAAATCTAAAGCCAGTCTTGTGATTTTTGGCTGTACTGTTCAGAAGTTCAGAAGCAAAAATAGCCATTTTGTCATATTTCCTGACCAATAGGTGGTGCTGTGCCTAAACTGTGCAGGTATCCTTAGGTTATGGTTGTTACAACACACACCATACGCTAAAGCAGGGGTTCTGGCCCTCAAAGTCTACTTTCCTGCAGAGCTTAGCTCCAACCTTGATCAAACTCACCTGCCTCTAACTTTCTAGTGATCCTGAAGACCTTGACTAGCTTGTTCAGGTGTGTTTGATTAGGGAACTAAACTGTGCAGGAAGGTGGACCTCACGGGCCCGAGTTAAGAACCCCAGTGCTAAAGTATTGCAGAGATTGGCATGCTTTGTCAAATTTGTTCATGTGGTATTTGAGAACAATTTGACTAATCAACTTTGACTAATTTGCTTCTATGTAGAGTCCATTCATTCATTAAATGTTTTATAACATGTGAGACTACGAATGCAGGGTCCGGTGTCCTGCAGAGTTTAGCCTTAACACACCTGACTGGAAGTTTCTATGCCTAGTAAGAGCTTGATTAACTGGTTCAGGTGTGCTTAATTAGGGTTGGAGCTAAACTCTGCAGGACACCGGCCCTTCAGGACCGAGTTTGGACAGCCCTGGTCTAGGAGGACTTTGAAAAAGCAGGTTTTCAACATAAATAAAAATGGCGGACAGGAAGTTTGGCCGATTATGGCATACTTGGTATCAATGATCTAGGCATTATACAAGTAATCGATCAAGATCAGTCTCATGATAATAGGCAAAAATAATCAAAAGCTATTAGCATTTTTTTAAATGTTATTATAATTTTTGACCACAACATGGCGCTGCCTTGAAACTTTCTTAAGTACCTTCAGGGCACAGTTCCAGTGACACATAACAAATTTGTGACATTACGCCAATGTGTAAGGAAAATATAGCATTTTACAACATAATTCAAAATGAGTGATGCCCAAAATGGCCGACATGGGAAAATTTCACACCAAATCTAAAGTCTTGTGATTTTTGGTCAATCCGTTTAGAAGTTATAGTTTAAAGGGGTCATATGATGCTGCTAAAAAGAACATTATTTGGTGTATTTGGTGTAATGAAATGTGTTTATGCGGTTTAAAGTTCCAAAAACACATTATTTTCCACATACTGTACATTATTGTTTCTCCTCTATGCCCCGCCTTTTTGAAGCGCGTCGATTTTTACAAAGCTCATCGGTCTGAAAAAGCGAGGTGTGCTGTAATTGGCCAGCTATCCAATGCGTTGTGATTGGCCGAATACCTCAAGCGTGGGACGGAAATGTTACGCCCCTCACATACTGTTGATGCCGTGTCCGGCCGGAGCGACGAGACAACATTAAAACCCATTACAAACGAGGCATTTGTTGCATCCAGTGGAGACATAATTACTGATTATAATGACTTATACTGTCTTTTTACGCGTTGCGTTGCATTGCATCGCGCCGCACCGCGTAAACATAAAACTCTGTCTGCATTTGTGATCGGAGAAATGACAAACAATAAGTGCTACTCTACTGCCCAAAACTCCCGTTTGAATCATCAGTGGCAAATCCTTTAAATGAAAACGTACTTACGTGAGTCAGAACTGCTGGCATTGTAGTCTAACGTTACTCTCCCAGGATCAGTAAACAGTCCTCCATAAAATGTGCTGCACACATCTGGATATTTGGGTTAAACTGTTCTGGAACAGTGTGGTAAATACAACTTAACCACTGATTTGTAGTCGTGTCCTCTTTTGGAAGACCAAACAAAGTAGTTTCGCTTTCACAATGAAAAACACAGCGGCCTAGTGTGAGGGGAAGCCCCGGCTTAGCATGCGCTGAGGCAGGGCTAGAGTGAGCTGAGGCCGGGCTAGCATGAGCCGAAGCCCCGGCTTAGCGTGCGCTGAGGCTGGGATAGAGTGAGCTGAGGCCGGGCTAGCATGAGCCGAAGCCCCGGCTTAGCGTGCGCTGAGGCTGGGATAGAGTGAGCTGAGGCGGCGGGGTCGAGAACGGTGCGCCCGGCGGATGCGACGAATGAGCGGCAACCACATGTGACGACCCCGGGCTGGACTCCGCTTTGTCCATGGTGAAAGTTGATGTATTCCCTCAGCGACCAGCACAGATCAGCTCTAGGCATGACGAAGCGGATATCGTCATCTTTTGGAAGACCAACCAAAATAGTTTTGCTTTCACAACGAAGCACACAGCGCCTTCACGACATGGCTGCAGCGTCAACAATACTACAGTGTTGGCACGGGCTGCCCCTTCTAACCCCTGGTTATCCGATGTTCTTCGTGAGCATCGGACCAAACTCAGGGCAGCAGAGATAAAATGGTCCAATCAAAAGATCCGTCAGACCCGAGTATGTATCAGTCTTTGCTTTCATCTTTCTCTGCTGAAGTCCATACTGCCAAATCTTCATACTTCCACAACAAGATCAACAGTGCTCCAGACACACATAATCTCTTCAAAACTTTGAATTCTCTCCTCTGTCCCCATCCACCACCTCCTATCACTTCTATAACAGCTGTTGATTTCGCCACATTCTTCACAAACAAAACCAGAACAATCAGTAGTCAATTCTCCGCCCCACACACACAGGACTTCAAACCAATCACACCAACTGCAAAAACTCTCATCTTCTCCTTCTGTCCCCTCACTGAGGCAGAAGTATCAAAACTTCTCCTCTCCAGCCATCCTACAACATGCCCTCTAGATCCAATCCCCTCGCACCTCCGCCAAGCAATCTCTCCTACATTTTTACCACCACTCACACATATCATCAACACATCTCTCCTCACAGGCACCTTCCCCACTGCATTCAAGCAGGCTCGGATAACCCCACTGCTCAAAAAACCTACATTAAACACTTCACTTACAGATAGCTACAGACCTGTCTCTCTCCTTCCATTCATAGCGAAGATGATCTGCAGAGAATGGCAGAAAATCCTCAAATTCAGGTATGCAAAGCCACTGAAAACCATGCCAACAGCTTCCCATCTCCACAAAAGTTCTCTGAAGCTCAAATAGAGTGACCATAAGGTTCTTGGTCACAGCTCTTACCAAGGCCCTTCTTCCTCAATTGCTCAGTTTGGCTGAGCTCTGAGAGATGTCCTGGTTCAAGCGTGCAGTGCATCACAGAATATTCGAACTGATATTTGAGTGATCTCTGTCTGGTTTCCTTTTTCTGGTTTCTATGTGAAGGCTGAAAGCCAGAACTGCTCCTTTTCAACTAAGTTGAAAAATAATAATATCAGAAAAATAACCCTTGTAAATACCTTTTTTTTTAAGAACACAGAATCAAAGTAGAGTTGACAGTGTTTTAGTACTTCCAGGTTTCAGTGCAGTATGCATGAATGGCCAATGAGTGTTTTGTCCTCAAAGTAGTGCTCTGGTATTTTAGAGGAACTTCTCAGTAATCACTGAATTGATAACAGGTGATCCTGCACACTGATTCTCCCCCCTGGGTGTTCAAAAAGATCCTGGAAACTTCAACATTTCCAGGGATCAACGGTTGATGAATTATCCTCTCATTTTACCCTGAAGTAAGGAAATGATAAATGCAGCCTTAACTGACCCTAATAACGAAAATGTCTGGCCCACCTCTGGGCTGCATTCCTGCTTCAGTTTTGGTCCATTCTGGCTGGGTCCCAAGCCCAAAACTGGCCCACACATTGAAAACTGACACAAACAATTTCCACCAACACCCTGTTAAATGACTCTTTTTTTTCTTCTTTTTATTATTATTATTATTATTATTGATGTGGCCCAAGTCTGGCCAAGACACTGTAAGACAGATCTGTCTGAGAGTCAGCTTAGGCCCCAGGCCAGATGTGGCCAAGAAACTGCTAAATAAAGTAAAACACAAATTCAACAATTTAAAAAGATTAAGGGCTTTTGTTATAAAATTAACAAATGCTCTTTAATATAAATTTGTATTAACAATGAACAAATACACTAAAAACATTTAGCAACGAAAATGAATAAATTATATTTACTGTATATTTTAAAAGCAATACATCATTCTAACTCACTCTTTTACACTAAATAACTTCCTTTTGCAAAAGTCAGGTCACCTTTATATATGTAACGTGGGGTTCTGGGGTTTGTTTCTTGTTCATTGTTTTCATGTCTTTTATTTTGTAGTTTGGCCACAGTCATGTTCTGTCATGTGATTGACATGACAGAATGTCAATGTGATCCGACTGAGCCTGGTTTCTCCCAAGGTTTTTTCTCCATTCTGTCACCGATGGAGTTTTGGTTCCTTGCCGCTGTCGCCTCTGGCTTGCTTAGTTGGGGACACTTCATTTCCAGCGTTATCGTTGACATGATTGCAAAGATATTATTTAAACTGAGCTGGATGTTGACATCACTGAATTCAATGATGAACTGTCTTTAACTGAAAAATTAGTGTTTACTATTGTCATTTTGCATTATTGACACACTATTTTCCTAATTAATGCTGTTCAGTTGCTTTGTCACAATCTGTATTGTTAAAAGCGCTATATAAATAAAGGTGACTTGACTTGACTTGATTCCCTTGTCTGTGTGTTATGTTCTGATTGGTTCCTTGGTTCATGTGTCATGTTCTCATTGGTTGGTTCTTGTCATGTGACCCTCATGTTGCCTTTGTACTTGGTCTAGCAGAATTCATGGTTTATGTATGCAGTGCAACAGCAAAAACTGTGAGGAAGAAATAAATGTCACATTTGTTTAAAGCATTTTCTATACATATACAGGTGCACCTGTATAAATGACTACAAGTCAAGCTGCAATACCAAACAGGACCACACGGAGATCCCAACAGATCCCTATATCAGTCTCCTTAACCTGGCTGTACATAGATATATTCAGATCTATTCAGAATGATTAAACAGAGCAAAACACAAAATAAAAAAGCAAATAAAAATGTTCTGAATTTGTCTGTGTTGATCTGAAGGCAACTCAACATCACCAGTGAACAGTTCTTCTGTCAGAGTATGTGTTGATGCCCATATGTATATTAACACCACTGACTGCAGCAAACTCCTTTAAAAACACTCTTCTTCAGCGAGTATCCATTATAAAAAACTTACCAGACATGTGACCATACTGAAATGTGCTTGTGCAAAAAGAGAGCACACACACACGGTATGTTTGTTTGCACATCAATAATAGTGGACTTGCGCGTGTCTAATAATGTACGACTCCTGTATGTCACTGTAATTGTCGTTACCTCCATTACAATCGTCATCCATCTAAACTTTACTGGTAAGATACTGGTTTGCTTTATTCAGGCCATATACAGACTAGTCCTGACTTCATATTTCTTATTAATAGAGGTATGTTTGTTCCCACAAATCGCAACACAAGTTAAAGTTACATATGATGATGAAAGCATGTTAGTGCTAGCCCTCCCAGAATTCATAGAGATTGCATTGCAGTGCCTGCAGTTCGAAAAAAAAAATTTGTATGGAAGTCTATGAGAACAGTCTGGGCGATTCTCGGCCAGAATGAAATTGCTCAAAAAGGGGAGGTACTCCACAGAACGTGACTTGATGCTGATTGGACAATATATCCAGAGGCAGAACAAACAGTCTAGAACAGTGACAGTTGTGGTTGAATGTGATAGGGGAAAAATCCCCCCCTTTCGGCTTTGGTGGTGCATCGCCCTATCACTCTAATGAAGAAACCCCCCTGGCGTTGAGCGTTATAACCAATCTCAAGCATTTCTGTTGAGCTTATGAATGCAATATCTAATCAGAGGTGTTTTGATTCGTCACCTCGGGGAACGCCTTCTGGCTTCTTTGGCATTGCAGTTTATACTGACGTCGACAGGTTCCAGGAGGTGAATGTGTCACACTACAACATAGTGTGCCCATTTCTCCTTGATGCTATCAAAATTCTGATTTGCTAGACCAGCCACAGTTTGTGTATTGGGAATCAGCAGTTCCAAGTGGAAGTTCTGCCCAGTTTCCACTTAGCACTGCTTGGGGCAAAAGACCTTGTTACAGCTGAAGTGATTGGTACTCACGTCACTTAGGACATTGTGATTTTTAGCTCACATCACTTATGGTGAGCTTATGAGTACATCAACAGTCAAGTACTTTTAACTTGAAAGTATGAGAACACTTCCAACAGGGGCTGTTCAATCATTTAGAATTAATATAAACTGGAGAGTGCTGGTCAACTGGTTTATCTAAAAGATTGGTGAGATATCGTTAACTTGTAGTGCCTCTTACTGTATTATCAACACAAGGAAGAAAAATAACTTAACTTTTATAAAAATAACTTTTATCGACAAATGATAAACAAGAGTAATAAACAACTACTAAATGAATAATGTGAATGATAAAAGGAATAATGTGCATAAGATGCATAAAATACAAGTGATCAAGTTAGTTGTTGCTCTGGTCGAGTTACATTATCTTATTGAAAAACAAATAAGGTGAAGTATTATGGATTAGGAATAAGGTTATTATGCATCAAGCCAATAAAATAAATATTATTTATTATTAACTGACATCAGCTATGTAACTTCTAATCTAAATTAGAAAATAATATACTGATACAACCATCCCAAGATCTCTGAAAGAGGTTGAGGCCAGATGAGGCCATGGAGCTAGGTGATGTGGAGATTGCAATTTGGTGCTTCTCCATTCTATGGCTGCATTCCACTTCGTTTTTTTTTTTTTAAACTTCCCTCTCGGATGTGCGTCATTGATTACATTGCACGAGGGTCCACTACTAGCAGAAGCCTTGCAATGGGCTAAATTGGAACGTCCTAGGCCCTTGATCACTTGGAATCTGAATCTGAATCGTGTTGCATTGTGATATATGGGGCCGGCTGAAGTGTACATATACAGTAGACTCGTTCGCTAGGTCAAAATCAAGGGGTCGAGGGTCTGTCCATATAAACTCCCCTCATCCAGTTCATGAAGTGGAACACACTTAAAAATGGCAGTGGGGATTCCCTTGATTTGGGAAGTTTGCGAGTGTGTGTCTAAAAGCAAAGTGGAAGGCAGCCTAATGCTGAGATTGGATGTTGGCATCAGTGTGGGGAACACCCTTCCTTCCTCTTGCAGAACTTATTTGCATAGTCCAAACACCCAGTTAGAAAAGTGTCACTAAAGTTTTACCAATACATTGTAGCATTTGGACCAGTCAGACACACAACTGTTTGTTACTATTTGTAACAAATAATATCTAATACCCCCTCACCTAAACAAAGGGCCAATTATGAGGGTCTATGGACCCTTCCCCCGAAATGCATCTAACACATCTGAAAGGCAGAACAGGCCTCTGGTTCCATGGCAACCAATGCTGATATCACTGGTTTTATTGCCCAAAGGAATGTGGGCAGAGAAACTAACTCATTTTCCTCATAGGAAAGACACATAATGCCCAGAGAAATGGACTGTTCTCTAATTAATTAATAGGAAATCCTTTCTTTGAATGAACACGCATATCCTTCAGATCATTGTGTATGTTGTTACTGTCTTTGTATATTGTCTTTTATATTGTATACTGTTTTATGCAGGCTTATGATAGAATCACTCGTTAATGTCATCTTACCTATATGCAATCCTACCATGTTTAGTATCTACGAATTCGTCTTTTGATGATCTAAACGAGAGTGTATATTATATGTTGTACATAGGCAATATATTAGTGTTCTAAGAATCTTTAGTAATTTTGATTCAAGTTCCATATGCAAATTACCATGCTCTCACACAAAGGGTCATAAAACTCCCCAGTATTTCCAAACTCCCGCTTGGAATTTCAACCTTTCTCATTGGACAAGCTCATCCTGAG
>NW_015505785.1:361950-384962 GCF_001515645.1 Sinocyclocheilus grahami
CTTATTAATTGATACATTAAGTATCATTTGCACCTTTTTACAAAGGTGTGTTTGAACTAAGAAACTGATGTTTCCTTCAGGCTGTAGATCTGCTGATTATCAAATGGTACCATAGCTTCATGTTTTTATTTCTCTTCTTTTTACTGCCTAAGCTTTAACCCTTTTCCTATACCAACTGTATGTGTGTGTGTGTGTGTGTATGTGTATGTTAGACTAGTTTAAGTGTTTATGTAGTTAATAAAGTCTTACTTGTATCACACTTGACGTGGTTCATTGTTTGCTCATAACTGGAGTCCCTAATCATGCAGATTTTTGCTACATGCTCTGAGTAGTATTGTATAGTAAGAAAGTTATTTTCCTTAACCAGGAAATTAACGTTCTTAGAATTAACAGACAGTTGACACTAAGAGGTCAAATGAATGCTTACAGCGGATCTAAATATTTATAATTAATTATAACTAGTTATGATTAATTATGCATATTCCCCCTTTGAGCTGATTCGCTACAACATTATTAACTTACCAAACCACCACCAGAATGCCTTTGGCGATGTTCTAAATGCATTATATACAAACATGCCAAAAAAATATTGAACTGTCATGCATGCATTCATTTGTCTGTTAACAGATGTATTTGTGTAAGATGTTGCACTACACATAACTGTAACTGAGAATACTTATTTCTCTGAACAAGTATGAAATGTATGTGTTGTAGTTTGTATCAATGTTAGGGTTACAAAACAGTTATTAATGACTGGGTCTTTGTGATCTTTCTGTGTTTCACCCACTTCTGCTGCATCCAGAGGTTCTAAGGAATTTTTATGGCAGCCACAGGCCAAAACCTTAGGAATTAGTCTCTAGATAGGTGAAGGGTAGAAACTGCATGTGGATCAATGAGAAGTCCCGGGCTTGGTACCAGAGGACTTCTTGCCCTCTAAGACATGTCTGGCCACCATCCTAGAAATTTATCTTATGGTGTTGAACAGTTTGTTTGTGTTAGTCCACCAATCAAAATGTAGCAGACCCTTTGTCTGATGTGACAGAGAGGGGCCTGGCCATAAATTAGGCCCTGGAATGTGCTGTCCACCTCAGGACTGTCTGCCCCTCTAGATAATACAGGGCATCCGTTCTTCAATCAGTCCCCTGTTCAAGATATTCGGTTGTTCCCTGCCAGCAAGCTGTTTCAGGGCATCAAAGAGAGTTATTCCCCCCTTTTGTTTCAAAGTATCAGAAGCAACAAGTACATGATACCCCTTATACAGGATTGGGCAGTGTGGAAATGTCAAATGAATAACCTTGAGTTCTTTTGACTACAGAAAAAGGTTGCACAATTCAGCTCCTCAAGTTTTCATCTCGCTTCAAATGGACTAAGGGACCATAAAAATGTATCCTTTCCTTAAGAGAGTCAGCCTTTATAGAGTGGGGTAACTATGACATCCGAACCCGGAAGTGTAATTAAAGCCTGTGGAAAACATAACTTGACGATACTTTTACGTTTTGTTCTACAATGTAAACTGCACACACTCACAGCCCAAATGTTCTTATCTAGTTACTTATAAAAAAACATACGTTTTCAAAAATTAACATGACTGTTTCAAAATTTGTGTTTTGGGTATGGATGCGTGTAATTTACGTTGTAGAACAAAACATAAAAGTATCGACAAGTTGTTTACCACAGGCTTTATTTTACTCATAAATTGAAAAACCCCAATATAAAACCCCATAGTAAAATCTTGAAGGAACCCACGGTGAATTACACTTCCGGATTCTGACGTTATAGTTCCCCCAATCTATTTTCTTTGTTCACTGGGCTGGATGCTATGGCACAAACATGGCCGAAGGCTGCATCTGTATGCATTGCAAAGTATTTTTGCTTACTAGATGGGATTAGATTCTAAAGGTGCCCTCTTCTACTGCTCAGTCAGTCTTGTTTCAGGCCGTTCAGTCGTCGGAGCAAGAAAGGCTTAATCTATTGTGCCCAGTATGAGCCCTCGGGATTTACATGGACCATTTTGACCAGAGGCACATATCCAGTCAGTTGTTGGTATGTTTTGGTGGCTGCAACAAGGGTACTTCAGCTACAAAGCAACACATCACAGCGGATAAAAGTTGCAATCTCATTGGCTTATGAGGCGCTACAGTAGATTTTGTCGACTGAAAATCGAATGGCTTTATTTACAGTGTAATGCATTTATTAAGGATTTTGCTAAAATTTCCAAACTCATTATATATTCCTGGAAAAAACATCTATTAACCTGGGGTGCGTTTCCCGATAACGTTGTCTCTTAGCGCACTACGAAGACTCTAAAAGTATATCTTAACTAAAAGTGTACCTTTTCTAGGCCTTAGGAGGTTGCTTAAGGTATACCTTCTTATGTGCGACATTACCAGGTGCCTTCCATGGTGGTGGTGCTGAATAGGTTTATATCGATGGCTTGAGAGGCTCTATGCAGGGTCTGCTTCAGTGCGTTATGTGAGAAAGTAGTGTCCTTTATAAAAGAAGTCTTGATTATAAATAAAGACAGAACTCTTTCCTGTTAGAACCAACAAACTTGTGATCATTCACACAGAAACTGCATAGCTTTATGACATAAAACAAATGACATATTAAATAAATAAGTAACAAAAAATAAAAACAAAAAGTAAATAAATAAAAAAATTGAAATGAACTCAGCTAGCTATTTAAATTTGAGAACTTTATCGTCCAAATGCAGCAACAATACTAACATTTACATCTTAATTTCTTCATTTCAGACATTCATAAATTTAGGGATGCTACGTTTTCACGGCAGAATCCAATACTGATTTTTAATGTATTTTATTTAAAGGGGACATATCATGAAAACCTGACTTTTTCCGTGTTCAAGTGCTATAATCGGGTCCCCGGTGCATCTACCAACCCAGAAAAGGTGAAAAAGGACAACCCAGTAACATTATTTTGGTAAGTCTTTCTCTGCAAGCATGTGAAAAAAAAATGAGCTGCTCAGATTTCGCTCCCCTAGTGATGTAGGAAGGGGATTATATTATAATATTAATTAAATAATCTGCACGTTTCCACCCACGGTACTGCTGTTACTTAATATACAAATCTAATATAAACTTGCAATTTCTTTCCCAGCTGTTTACCTTCACAGACATAAGCGACTGTGTTTTTGTAACTTATTTGTGTTTTTAACAAACCTGTGTGTATTTGACAGTTTAAGCACAATAAGACATGAAAGAGAACTTAGTTTAATATGCACATGCTCTGTGAAAGCTGCTTCCTGTGTGCGTGCTTTGGATGTGTACGCTCAGAAAACCGTATATCAGAAGTTCAAACTGATATGGCTTTAAAATGCATGATTTAATGATGATAATCAAAACCAAACAGATGTTTTTTGGCAGAATATTTGAGGTACGAGCTGTAAAGGCAGAGATTGTCTTACTATATGGAGATGAGAGGGTCTGTATTACTTACTATTGGAGAAAGCATTACGGTCAACTTGGATCACGTGTGCCTTAAAGGTCCCATATTGTAAAAACTGAAATGTCCTGGCTTTTTTCAGTCTAGGGGTCTAGGGGCTATTTAACTACCATATAAGTTTCAAAACAGTCAGTCCACAGTAAAATGCACACAGCCTGCATAAAGTAGCTGTGATTTTTCACGAACCGTTGTGACTTCCGTAAAAAGTTGACGTCAGAACTACACAGTCACCGCCTTCAGTCACCACCCCGAGCACCGTCCACCGTCCCACTCTCCTTTTGCCAAACCCCCAGACAACAACGCGTCCATAGCATTGCTGAGCAAAAAACAACACGGAAACATGTCAAAAAGGTTAACTTTAACCACGAAACCAGATCGGCTGACCTGTAATGTTACACTCTCACTCAAAGGATGGACAATCTGACAGGATTGCTACTATGAGGTGGATCACATCTAACGTGTATAGTAAAGACTCGGTGACAGCAGATGGCATTATTATGTCGATTCTGGCACCCAACATCACAACAAGATGATATTTTAAGCTCCTTATGTAGCCGAATCTGCGCTGGTTTGAATGGGCTGCCTCCAGTTTCCCCTTTGTTTTGCTGCCTCCAGCTAGCGCTGTGACGTCGGCTGACCCTAGTTACCTGTGGTTGGCCTGGCCATGCGTCACTCAGAAAACAACAGGCCAATCAGAAGAGAGGCTCATGAATATTAATTAGACAGGCCAAAATCGACCTGCTCTCAGCAGAGATTCTGAGAGAGGAGCTGTAAAAATATATTGAGAAGGTTTTTGGTGCTTATACCGCAAATATATATTCTTAAGGACATCAAAACCTAAAATAAAACTCCAGAAAGGTGTAAAATATGTGACCTTTAATAACTAATCACATTACAGCCTTGACGTCATTGCCATTTACGGATACCATAGGAATGAATGAAAAGTGCCGTAAGCTGTATCCCACCTGTCGCAAAAAGTCAGTGACTTCTCTTATAAAACAGCATTTTTTTCGGGTGTAGACTCTAAAAAAGTATTGCTTAGTGTAAAACATGTTGGAGATTAGCTGATAGGCTGTCAATTCATTAAATGATAAGCCGTTTCCTCTAAAAAGCTGTTTACATTTTTTTGACATCCATTCAAATAAAACGGCTTCTGGTCTCCTTTCCCACATACTGGCAAACCGGAAGCGTTAGAATTAGCCGTTACGCTTTTTCGGCAAAAGGTTCTAGTGGCTTTGGTAAAGGCACAGCCCTATTCTGGAATGGGGGGGCGGGGAGCAGAAGCTCATTTGCATTTAAAGATACAGGCAAGAAAACAGAGTGTTTCTGCTTCCACTCAAAATAGGCATTTTCAAAATAAGATAACAATATTGTCTGTGGGGTATTTTGAGCTGAAACTTCACAGACACATTCTGTGGACACCTGAGACTTATATTACATTTTGTAAAAAGGGGCATAATAGTTGCCCTTTAAGCAAAAGACAAGAAAGAAGGAAAATATGAGTGCATGAAGAATATGGTTAGTTGCTTTATTAGCCTAAATTATACTGTATAATTTCAAAACCTGAAGCAAAAACAGAATGGTCTGACTTTAGCTTTGTGAAATTAGGCTACATAAAACATACCAAACAGCAGATGGGCTAATGAAAATGCAAATTCACTCTCTGTCAGCAAGTGGCGCTAATGGAACTGCAGTGATGCATTGTTTCCTTGATTACCACTGTAAACACTAAATGCATTATACAGAGGCAAGATGAAAAGAAAATACCATCTAAACATTTTCTTAAAGGGGTCATATAATGCTATTTTAAAGATCATTATTTTGTGTATTTGGTGTAACAGAATATGTTGACATGCTTTAATGTTCAAAAAACACATTATTTTTCAAATACTGTAGATTATTGTAGGTCCTCTATGCCCCGCATCTCTCAAACACGTCGTTGTCAACAAAGCCCCCTCCTTTGACAAAGCGCAGTCTGCTCTGATTGGCCAGCTGACCCAGTGCATTGTGATTGGCCGAACACCACAAGCACACGTCGGAAATGTAACGCCCCTTACCATAATCGCGAGCTTCAAGCTTTCAAAGTAAATATCAAGACAGTTAATAATGTCGTTAGTTTTACCATCAGTTCAAGCCCGAAAGGGCAACAGAGGGCAACGACATGACAGACACAGTGATGATGCAGTACACAAGCCGCGGTTAAGACAGCTGACGTGCTATGATTTCTGACAGGCAGTTCACTCTCCTGTGATGTGACCCTGTTCCCCTCACACACACACACACGACGTGTTACTCTGCGCTGCGCAAAACTCCGCATTTGAACAGTCAATAGCAAATACTTAAACTAGTAACTTCCGGAAGGCCAAATAAAGTGCTTTTGCTTTTACACTGAATCACACAGTGTCTCCCTGACATGGCTGCATCAACACTTCTGCTATTCCTCAAACCACGCCTTCTTTCTTTGCATGCACATTTGGGCGGCATTATGCTAATATTTCCACATAGTTGCACCAAGAGCTTGTAACACTCCAAAGAGAAAGGAAAACTTGAAATCGCATCATATGACCCCTTTTCTTAAGATAGTCCAGGTGATATGTGCAAAATTTGAGGTGATATGTTCACTTTTTCATAAAAGCTTGAAACTTGGTATAATTGTACAGGTTAGGGCCCTGAACATTTCCAGAAATGGAGCCATTGCAAAAACACCTTGTGGTTGCCATGGCGACCATTTTACTTTCCGCCATAACCAAATTAAGTATTTTGTGTCATAGCTCCTGAACCAAACATGATAACACTGAAAAGGTGATGTCTACCCCTTTGTTTTGATGGTCAAGGATTACAATGTTACCATATACAAAAGCATAAACTGTTCAGGTGAAGAGTTAATGGTGAAATCAGCAATGTGAGAAGGAAATAACACTAGCTGAGCATTATAGTATCACAGCATTTGCAAAAGTCCATATTATGACTATTATTTTTTTTTTCTTTCTTTGATAATTAACTAATATTTCATTCAACAGTACAATAAAAGATTGCTTTAAAGGGGTCATATGATGCTACTAAAAAGAACATTATTTTGTGTATTTGGTTTAATGAAATGTGTTTATGCGGTTTAAAATAAAAAAACACATTATTTTCCACATACTGTACATTATTGTTTCTCCTCTATGCCCTGCCTTTTTAAAATGCGTCGATTTTTACAAACCTCATCGGTCTGAAAAAGCGAGGTGTGCTGTGATTGGCCAGTTATCCAATGCATTGTGATTGGCCAAATTCCTCAAGCGTGAGACGGAAATGTTACACCCCTCACCATACTGTTGATGCCGTGTCCCGGCCTGAGCGAAGAGACAAAAACATTAAAACCCATTACAAACGAGGCATTTGTTGCATCCAGTGGGATATAATTACTGACTATAGTGACTTATACTGTCTTTTTACGCGTTGCGTTGCATCGCGTGAACAAAACTCTGTCTGCATTTGTGATCAGAAAAATGACAAACAACAAGTGCTACTCTACTGCCCAAAACTCACGTTTGAATCATCAGTGGCAAATCCTTTAAATGAAAACGTACTTACAGACTGTGAGTCAGAACTGCCGGCATTTTAGTCTAACGTTACTCTCCCAGGATCAGGAAACAGTCCTCCATAAAATGTGCTGCACACATCTGGATATTTGGGTTAAACTGTTCTGGAACAGTGTTGTAAATACAACTTAACCACTGATTTGTAGTCGTGTCCTCTTTTGGAAGACCAAACAAAGTAGTTTCGCTTTCACGAAGAAAAACACAGCGGCCTAGCGTGAGGGGAAGCCTGATAGAGTGAGCTGAGGCCGGGCTAGAGTGAGCTGAGGCGGCGGGGTCGAGAACGGCGTGTCCGGCAGATCCGACGAATGAGCGGCAACCACATGTGACGACCCCGGGCTGGACTCCGCTTCGTCCACGGTGAAAGTTGATGTATTCCCTCAGCGACCAGCACAGATCAGCTCTAGGCATGATGAAGCGGATATCGTCCTCTTTTGGAAGACCAAACAAAGTAGTTTCGCTTTCACAACGAAGCACACAGCGTCTTCAAAACATGGCTGCAGAGTCAACAATACTACAGTGAGAATAAAAGTTATGCCTTCTTTCTTTGCGTGAACATTTGGGTGGCGTTATGCAAATCTTCCCACATAGTGAGGTAGATATGTGGGGGCGTGTTAGAACGAGCCGTTTTAGGTAGGTGTGGCTGACTCTGAACTTTTATAAAGAATATCTCTTTGGATTTGAGACTTTAGTCTTTGCAACTTTACAGATCTTCTTTATGCACCAAGAGCTTGTAACACTCCAAAGAGAAAGGAAAAATTGAAATCGCATCATATGACCCCTTTAATTAATTAATTATTCATTTGTTACATTTATAAAGAGCTTTTCTGGGTACTCAAAGCACCTTACATGAATCTCCTCAACCACCACCAATGTGCAGCATCCACCTGGATGATGTGACGGCAGCCATATTGCACCAGAACGACCGACACACAAGCTTAACTAATATTTTATTCAATAGTACAATAAAAGATTGTTTTCAAGAAAACAATCACAGATATAAAAAATTCCTGTAAAGAGGAGCTGTATGGGCTGCTGTCCTCATTCTCTGTGGATGGCAGTCCACTTGTAGTCTTTGGTGACTTTGAACTCCATCTGAAGAAGCCTTACACTGCAGACTTCCACTTCCACTCCTAACTTCATTCGATCTCAAATGGCTCACTACCACAAGCACTAACAAATCAGGCAACCAGCTTGACTTAATTTACACATGCAATTGTATCACAGACAACATTTGGTAAAACCTCTAGACATCTCTGCTAATTACTTTATTACAATTACTACCTGTGTGCCACCAATTCCTCTACCAGTTACTTTTAGGCAAAACCTATGCTCCCTTTCACCTTTCCATCTTTCCCCTCTAGTGTCCTCCTCTCTTCCCTCAGCCACCCATTTCTCATCTCTGGATGCAAATACAGCAACGGACACTTTATGATCCACTTTAACTTCTTGTCAAGACAATATCTGTCTAGACAGGCCAGTGCATAATACCCCTTCTAACCTAAAAAGTTGCCCCATGCATCATCATCTTTAAGAATTTATTGAAGATGGTAGTGTAGCAGTTCTTCAATAGCGATGTTAGCATGTCTTCCTTCAAACAATTTTACCCTTGTATGAATCCTAGCTTCTCCCAAAGTTCTGTCTGTGGGATATAATTTTAGCGATAGCTTATTCCAAATCATCAGTTCTTATTCTGCTGGATCTATCTGCCACTTTTGACACTGTGAATCATCAGATTATCCTGTCTGCCATCACCGGATCTGCACTCCACTGGTTTGAATCTTATATCACAGGTAGGTCTTTCAGGGTTTCCTGGGGAGGAGAGATATCCAAAGAACATCAACTGGCCAGAGGGTTTCCTCGGGGATCAGTTCTTGGGCCCCTCCTCTCTTCACCATATGCACTACATCACTGGGACCCATTATACAAGCACATGGTTTCTCCTACTATTGCTATGCTGATGACACACTTCTCTATCATTCATTTCAACCAGAAAATCCAATAGTAGCTGCATGGATCTCAGGCTGCCTGGCAAACATCGCGGCATGGATGAAGGACCTGCAGCTCAACCTGACAAAGACTGAGCTTCTTGTTTTCCCTACCACTTCGACTCTACATCATGATTTAATCTGATAGGTTCATAAAAAAATTATTCTTTGGTGACCAGCTGACCTTCAAGGACCATATTGTAAAGACAGCTCGATCATGCAGGTTTGCATTGCACAACATCAGGAGGATCAGGCCCTTACAAACAGAGCATGCTGCACAACTTCTTGCCCAGGCCCTTGTCATTTCTAGGTTGGACTATTGCAATGCTCTTCTAGCTGGACTTCCACCATGCGCAATCAAACCTCGACAAATGTTTCAGAATGCAGCGGCACAACTACTCTTCCATGAGCCCAAAAGGGCCCACTTCACACCTCTCTTTATCTCTCTGCACTGGCTACCGGTTGCAGCTCACATCATGTTCAAGACATTAACTTTTGCGTACAGAACAGCCACAGGCTCAGCACCCTCCTACTTCCCCCTCACTCTTACGAATCTACATCCCCTACTGAAGCCTGAGATCTGTAAGTAAGCGATACCTTGTGGTAACTAGTGTTGCTTTCGTCAACGAAAATTATTACTAAATATTGTCGTCAACGAATCTTTATCACGTGACGAAAACGAGACGAGACGCAACGTAAATGCTGGTCATGTGACGATAATTAAAAGTATAATTCAATATTGTTGATGAATAAAAACGAGACTAAATGTGGTTTACAAAATAAAAACTATGCTAAAATGTCTCTTCATTTTCGTTGACCAAAACGAGACAAAACAAAATGTTATAACGTTATTTCGTCTCGTTTAGTCGCGTTATTATTATTATTTTGCAGTATTTATGTTTCCTGTGTCTCACTTCAGGGGCTGCATCAGGTCGCACTGTGCAGACGCAGGTGACGTCACTTCCTCAAGCCCCACTCGCGGTATTATTTAGAAGACGACAACAAACAAAGTTAAGTCTGACACAGAGAAAGAAGAAGGGCCTTTCGCACAGCGGGAACATTTTCATAGTACCAGAACTAATTGTGGAACTACCCACTTTTTGGCATTTTCGCACCGCCGGAACTAGGTGCGATTTTATTACCGGACTGCCTTTTTCGAGAACCAAATTAGCTCCTACTCCGGACCAGGGTCTAACCAGCACAACTGGTACTAATCGTGAAGTAAGTAGACATTGATTGGCCAAACGCATATGAAAACGCCCTCACCCGCCATGATTTAAAACGCAGTGTAAACATACTGTAAACATTGTGTCAACTTATTTCGCAAGTATGGAGAACAGTGATAGATGGACGGACGCTGAAGTTCAGGCACTTGTAGCAAATGTAGCACTGCCAGTTGTCGTTGGAGATTCTTAGTCCTTCTTTCCGTTCTTTCAATCTCTTTATGTATACGTCGACTTTCCATGTCCATTATTGTGAAACCCGCGAGACACAACAAAATCACAGCTCCGATCACAGCGTCCTCCATCCTCCTGTTGTTAATGTTGTTCTTCTTCGTTTCTGTTGTTGAACGCCGCGCACAAATGACGACGCTGTCGACCGGCTTACGTCACTTCTTAGTACACACTCTCGGTGCGAATGCAACCCTTTAAATGGTACTGGGAAATAATTCGCGCAAAATCGTCCCAGTCCTTTAGTACTGTACATTTATGGCGCTTTTCCACTGCGTGTTACGACTCGGCTCGGTACGGCTCAGTACGGTACGGCACAGCTTGGTTCGGCTTGGTTTGCATTTCCACTGCAGTTTAGTATCGCTTTAGAGTGGGCAGGATTATTCACATGTCGTTATAGTTGTGCCGCCTCTACTGCCGCGACTCCTAAAAACGTTTTCATTCTGCGTCGCCCCATCAAGCTCTCGCTGGATCCGCTCCTCTGCTATCAACGAGAGGAACGTCTGTACTTCCTCAACAGGGGGAACAGCCACTTTTTGGTTGTTAAAAAAAAGTGCACTCGTTCAAAACAGTTGCGTTCGATCCTTCGCTGGCTGTGCCGATTTAAATCTAGCGGTTCTTTTGTGTTTGTATCTCATGTCGCAAGTTCAGTGACGCAGGTAGTGACAATTCTCTCCAGCCAATCCGTGATCAGCAGAGTTTACACGTCACATTTTGGTAATGGTACGGTACGCTTGGAACCCCAACCGAAGTGGTACTAAAAAAATTACTGGTGGAAAACCCCCCAAAAGTGAACCGTACCGAGCCGTACCGTGCCGTACCATGCAGTGGAAAAGCGACATTAGTTCTGGAACTAAAGCGGTGCGAAAGGACCGATGGCCATGTTTATGTAGTTGCTGTTGAGACTGCTGGTTATTTGGTTCAATAGTTGACATAATTCAGTATTGTTTATTCTTTTCTGTCAACGAATTCCACTGTATGCAGCTAGTACTTTCCGTCCCATTATATCTCTCTAAGGTCCAAACCATTTGTAGTGTTATATATTTTAATAGTTTTTATGATGCAAAATCTGACTTCAGTTTACAAGCAATACAAATAACAGACACACACATTTTATTTTTTTCTGGCACTGTCATGTGATGCTATTTTATTTATTTTATTTTATTTATTGTTTTTATTTATTTTATTTAAATGTATATGTGTGTACTTCTAACATGTTTGGTTGGTAAAATAAATGTTGTAAATTCAAATCAGAGCGTCTTCCGTGTCTGGAATGGATGTATTCTTGGTAACAATAATATAATAAGATAACCTTGTTTGAAATGGGTTTGGCTAAAAGAACATTTTGGTTTCGTCTATACTACTAGGTACTTATACTATATTGACTGGGTTAAATAGAATTGCATTACTAAAAAGAGACTAAAATACAATTTTCATTGACTAAAACTAGACTAAATGTCATCAGTTTTCGTCGACTAAAACTAGACTAAAATTTCATCAGTTTTCGTTGACTAAAACTAGACGAAAATAGTCATGGATAATTCTGACTAAAATAAGACTAAAATGCTCAAACTTTTAGTTGACTGAAACTTGACTAGACTAAAAAGAGTATGAACATGACTAAAACTAATAAAAACTAAAATGACAGCTTCACACAAAACATTTTCACTAGACTAAAACTAAAATTAAAACAGGCCACCAAAAACAACACTAGTGGTAACAGATGCATTTTCGTTCACCTTTCCTGGCTGGTGAAATGATCTTCCCATAATGGCAGTAATTAAAGGGATAGTACACCCAAAAATGAAAATTAGCCCAATATTTACTCACCCTCAAGCCATCCTAGGCGTATATGACTTCCTTCTTTCAGATTAATCCAATCTGTGTTATATCAAAAATTTTGTTTGATCTTCAATGGCAGTCAGTGGGTGTTGCAGTTCATCAGTCCAAAAGAAGTGAAATAAAACACATCCATCCACAATAAAAAGGGGCTCACACGGCTCCGGGGGGTGAATGAACAAAGGCGTCCTGTGGCGAATCTATGCATTTTTGTAAGAAAAATATCCATATTCAAAACTTAATAATCACTTTAATGTAGCTTGCGCCAACAGTTGTACACGGACGCAGCTCCGGGATGATGACGTATGAGGTCAGCATTGCGCATGCAACTCGTGAAGTCTCGTGAAAACCAACGTTTGTTTACAGAGGCAAAGGAAGTAAAGTTTCCTTATTTTAGCAAAGGAAAACCAGTCTCCTCTTGGCATATATCAAAATCCTCCGACATTCTTCTTTACAAATTCTCGTTTTGTACTTCTAATTCCTGACCGTTGTTTTGATCTCTCCCCTGCGCTTCCGCGTTCGTCACTTCTGAGCGGCGCATGCGCAACACCGACATCCTACATCATCTGCCCAGAGCTGCTTCCGTGTACAACAGTGAGCGCAAGCTAGATTAAAATTGATTGTTACGTTTTAAATAAGGTCATTTTTTTTACAAAAACGCATCGATTCGCTAAAGGTTGCCTTAGTTCACCCCCCAGAGCCGTGTGAGGCACTTTTATTATGGATGGATGTGCTTTATTTAACTTCTTTTGGACTGATGAACTGCAATACCCGCTGACTGCCATTAAACAGCTTGGAAGATCAAAGACAATTTTTAATATAACCCCGACTGGATTCGTCTGAAAGAAAAAAGTCATATACACTAGGATGGCTTGAGGGTGAGTAATTCATGGGCTAATTTTTATTTTTTGGTGAACTAACCCTTTAACAGAACACACGACACGTTATCTGACAGCAACACTAATTTAATCCCATACCCAACCTATTTGACATAAAAACTGGGACCCGAACCGCACCTGCATTAAATCTCCTACATGAGCTAGACAAAACTCATTTATTAAAACTTTTATTCAAATTGTGAATAATATTAAATACAGAAAGCAAGCAAAGAGCACTCCCTCTAATATAATCACTACAGCTGTCAATTAGTGGCAGCGCGATTGGTTACATTGCTCAGCGTGTACTGGACCGAGTCGAAATAGTCTTGGTTATTGGACATGCAGGACTCTGGCTTCCCCCTTGTGGACAACATAATAGACAACTCTGGCCCCAGAGAGTGAATGTAAATTAAGTTTACATGAAATATATTTGAAATTTAAAATCCGTAAAATCCATTTTCTCTCAGGTACATGCAGTGTAAGCTTCACGGTGAATACTTCTACATCACTCTTGTCAATGTAGTCCATAGCAAAAAAGAAAAGAAATTTTGAGCGGTATGACTATAAAATATATCATATAAAATTATATATACAAAATAAACATTCATCAATCTGTACTTTTTACTTAATTTAAGTACATTAAAAATCAAGTACTTTTGTACTTTCACTCAAGTAAATTTCGAAAAGGAGTACTCCATACTTTTATTGGAGTAATATATTGTACTATACTTATCTGTACTTTTACTCAAGCACTTGATTTGTGTACTTCGTCCACCACTGCTGCCAGTTAGTGATATGCATGATACATTTAGGCATGAGTTTGTGGGTTCGCACAATCATTATGAAATTATATAAAATACCAAGGGTTGGATTTAGTTTGCCATTTGGATTATTTTTATAAGATCCCATGAGTCCTAATAAATGCAATTTCAACTATTTCTGAAGTGCTTCTTGTTGGAAAGTACTCTTACCAGAATGTTTTTTGTTGGACTTGTGTAGGCCTATGTTTTTTTTCTCTTTTGTTAAAAACTGTTAAATTATTAAGCAGTGTAGATTTTTTCCCCCTTGAATTTTATGCACTGACCACTGGGAGGTGCTCTGGGCATATATTTTTATTTCTTGGTTTTCTTCCCCAATGTGATGTACAGGTGCATCTCAATAAATTAGAATGTCGTAGAAAAGTTCATTTATTTCAGTAATTCAACTCAAATTGTGAAAGTCGTGTATTAAATAAATTCAATGCACACAGACTGAAGTAGTTTAAGTCTTTGGTTCTTTTAATTGGGATGATTTTGGCTCACATTTAACAAAAACCCACCAATTCACTATCTCAACCAATTAGAATATGGTGACATGCCAATCAGTTAATCAACTCAAAACACCTGCAAAGTTTTCCTGAGCCTTCAAAATGGTCTCTCAGTTTGGTTCACTAGGCTACACAATCATGGGGTAGACTGCTGATCTGACAGTTGTCCAGAAGACAATCATTGACACCCTTCACAGGGAGGGTAAGCCACAAACATTCATTGCCAAAGAAGCTGGCTGTTCACAGAGTGCTGTATCCAAGCATGTTAACAGCAAGTTGAGTGGAAGGAGAAAGTGTGGAAGAAAAAGATGCACAACCAACCGAGAGAACCGCAGCCTTATGAGGATTGTCAAGCAAAATCGATTCAAGAATTTGAGTGAACTTCACAAGGAATGGACTGAGGCTGGGGTCAAGGCATCAAGAGCCACCCAGACACAGACGTGTCAAGGAATTTGGCTACAGTTGTCGTATTCCTCTTGTTAAGAAGAAGAACTGGACTGTTGCCCAGTGGTCCAAAGTTCTCTTTTCAGATGAGAGCAAGTTTTGTATTTCATTTGGAAACCAAGGTCCTAGAGTCTGGAGAAAGGGTGGAGAAGCTCATAGCCCAAGTTGCTTGAAGTCCAGTGTTAAGTTTTCACAGTCTGTGATGATTTGGGGTGCAATGTCATCTGCTGGTGTTGGTCCATTGTGTTGGAAACCAAATTATTGAAAACCAAAGTCACTGCACCCGTTTACCAAGAAATTTTGGAGCACTTCATGCTTCCTTCTGCTGACCAGCTTTTTGAAGATGCTGGTTTCATTTTCCAGCAGGATTTGGCACCTGCCCACACTGCCAAAAGCACCAAAAGTTGGTTAAATGACCAACTTAAATGATTTAAACTACTTCAGTCTGTGTGCATTGAATTTATTTAATACACAAGTTTCACAATTTGAGTTGAATTACTGAACTTTTCCATGACATTCTAATTTATTGAGATGCACCTGTACATTCTATCAAATGTAATCTATCTAGGTGGTTGAATAAAATTATTTGGACATTATATTTTAAACAAAAATACCTCAAGATTTAATTTTTGTTCAAAATCTAATAAAATGAAAACTCTGGACATTTGACATACTTGGTTTATAATTTATGTCATTGTCACTGCAAACAAGGATAACTATTCTGGAAACGTTTAATTTCTGATTCACAGAAAAAACTTACACAGTTCTTAAGGGTGGCATTTCCCCCCACTCTACCCATGAATTATTATGAATTGTCAAGTAGCCAGTAGAAGGATTTGTGGATCCAGACAAAAAAAAAAAAAAACATAAAAATAGACGTCACATACCCAGCACAATGTTGTACTTTGGTTGCAGTTAGGTAATGTTGTAGTACAACATTTTAAAAACTTTTTTTTTTAATAAAAAAATAAATAATGTAAGCAAAATAAAACTTTTTAGAAACATTGTGAAAATACTTACCTGGTATGTTTTCTTTTAGTCAAAAAAACGTAAATTTCACGTTTGTCTACAATGAAAACAAAACAAGACCAATCGGCAACTTTTGGGAGACGTTTTATTCAGGTGTTAAAATAACGTAATCTGCACGTTGGAATAAGGCGTTTAAAAAACGTCATGACAGTACCAAAATACATGCCAAATATCCTATGCTGTATTCTGTTTGTGTGAAAATATTAGTAAAATATCAGTAACAGTTTAACATTAAAGCGATTCAATGACAGATTAGTCTGTATGCAGCCCGTGCATCTGATATCAAAGACAAAAGGTATGATACTAAGATGGCGCCGCAGACGGCAGCCGCAGTGTTTGGCTCTCCAGTGTTTGTACTGTTTTTGTTAGTTTTTCCTGTTTTTTGTTTCTCAAACACGATCAGTTTTACCAGGGATGAGCTGCTGAACATTCGGCAGAACACACCACACAATCTTCTACCGGATTTCGTTTATTCGGAGTCACTACTTGAAACTGAAAAATTTGCTGTTCATCTTCAACAGAAGATGGTTTTCAAAATTACGAGAATTCAGTCTTGCTCTTCTTGGGCTGAAGACTAGTCCTGCGATGCTAAATAGCCTTTCACATGCTGCAGAAGCTGTTAGAGGTGTGTTTAGCTTCACAGACAGCTTGCCTGCAGCTGGGAAGGATTTCAACAAGTCCATGTGATCTTCTGAACTGGCCAAGTATCTGTCGTTTGGAGCCGTCTTGTGCTTGAGACGACTGCAGGGCAGAGAAGAAGTTATTCTTGTCAGATGAACTGGATCTAGCATCAGCTCGTTGCAGGGAGGAGTCATCTATGCGCTGCTCGATGTAGTCCATTCCTGAAATAGTAAGCAAGAAAATATCAAGTAAAATATAAATAATATAAATTAATTAAACTTTTAAAATGTCTTGACCTCAACCCATGTTGTTTTACCTATTCTGATTGTAGCTTCATCCTTTGTCCAAGTTGTTTAAAATTTTGGGAGAAGAGATTGTCAGTAAGTTGACTGTTGGAAGTAGCCACCCCATCTGGGCATTTGCCTCTGCTTGCAAGATGTTGGTTGCCTGGGCGACTGGGCTCATAGAAGGAGCATATTCAGTGAGGAATGCAAGTTCAGCTGGATTAAACCTGTAATACAACAACACCGTTCAATAACATTATATAACCATTCATCTAGCGAAAAAAAGCTAAAATGGACCAATGATAAGTGGAATTTGGGATACAATTAATCCCCAAGAAACGGTTTGGAATCACTTGGATGGTTGTAAAAACATTTAAGGCATTTTGTTAAATTATGATAACAAAAAAACATGCACAATTCTGAATCAATAAGTCAAGTCAAGTCACCTTTATTTATATAGCGCTTTTAACAATACAGATTGTGTCAAAGCAAAGGACTAATATGGTCATACTTCTTGGTTCTAGTAAGAACTCTAGCTGCTGTATTTTGGACCAGCTGGAGTTTGTTTATTAAGTGCGCTGAGCAACCACCCAATAAAGCATTACAATAATCTAACCTTGAGGTCATGAATTAACATTTCTGCATTTGACATTGAGAGCTTAGACACAGTATACTCACAATATGTCCTAAACAAATCTAAGCAAATCTCAACTGCTTGATTGTTTATATCATGGCAAAATGTGAACTATATTATCGCCTATCTCTAATCTGCTAAATGTGACTATAATGAAGATATTATCAGTGTTGGGCAGTAACGCATTACTTAGTAACGCGTTACTGTAATTAGATTTTTTTTTTTAGTAACGGAGTAATTTAACGCGTTATAATTTTCAAAATAGTAATTAGAGTATAGTTACAAGCCGGCCCTGTTGAAAAAACCAGCATATGCTGGTTAGGTATGTTTTGACGCTGGGATGCTGGTTTAAGCTGGTCCTTTGCTGGGTTATGCTGGTCCTTTTGCTGGTTTATGCTGGTCCTTTGCTGGTTTATGCTAGTCATGTGCTGGCAAAGGACCAGCATAAACCAGCAAAGGACCAGCTTAAACCAGCATCCCAGCGTCAAAACATACCTAACCAGCATATGCTGTTTTTTTCAACAGGGGAGGTCTCTATACGTTACTGCCGCTTTACATTGCTGACAGAATGCAGTGTTTCATAATCTAGAGATTGTAAAAAGGATGTAGCACACCCATTGTCAAGTCAAGTGCCAGTGGATTAGAGACCTGCCCCCGCGAGACCTGATGCAACAGAGTGCGGCCTGGGACAAGACACTCGTGTGTGTGTGGGATGCGGGAGAATAAAATGATTCACAGGACTCCCGCAAAATAGAAATATAGACATACAATATCTATTCATCTCTTGCACAAAAGCTACATGAACTAATAGAAAATATAAATATAGACATACAATATCTATTCATCTCTTGCACAAAAGCTACATGAACTAATAGAAAATATAAACGATTAACAGGTGCAAGCTTATGCCGAGCTTCTATTTAGGCTATAACACGTGTTTGCAGTGTTGAGCAATGCAGTGCTGAAATTTGCATGTTCACGAATCCTCTCATTATAACACACGAATTGTAGACATTATGAAAGATTCATTATGCATATATTTATTGTGTTATAACAGATTTGTGAGATTGCGATGAACTGAGATGTCTTTTAGAAATTATAAATACAGCACCCTTAGCTGGCATTCTGCCATGCCAAACCATGCACACAGCAGCCGCTTGCTTTAGTTAAAAATAACAGTGTTCTGTGAATGTTGATGCTTTAATAACAAATATTTATCGGGAGCGTGTATGCTGGGATTTCATAAAATTCATGGAGAAAAAAGTAACGTAACTAGTAATGTAACTAATTACTCATTACTTTTGAAATAAGTAATCAGAACAGTAACGTGATTACTTTTAAAAGGAGTAATCAGTCATTTGATTACATTTTCAGAGTAACTTGCCCAACACTGGATATTATAAACATTATCATACTTCTCTGTACAACTGCTTTGAAACTATGTGTATTGTGAAAAGCTCTATACAAATACATTTGA
The DNA here is from genome assembly GCF_001515645.1 of Sinocyclocheilus grahami. Classification (NCBI taxonomy): domain Eukaryota; kingdom Metazoa; phylum Chordata; class Actinopteri; order Cypriniformes; family Cyprinidae; genus Sinocyclocheilus; species Sinocyclocheilus grahami. The sequence goes on from NW_015505785.1 coordinate 380,945, forward strand.
TGACCTATTTTGACATTTTTCACTTATTTAAATATATATTGCATATATTAAAAAAACGTTAACATGCTGCTTCTTGCATGTTTTAGAAATGTTAGAGTTATGTAATTGTACACGTGCTGCATAGAGCACATTTGCTCTATATGCAGTTTAATTCTGTTGGTAACCTGAACTCGGTCACTGCATGAATGGTAAGCACACATTTGACTGTGTCAACAAAACTAACCGCCTCACTGGCCACCTCAGCACACACAGTGCACAACAATGCATCGCTTTTGCTCTTTTACTAGTACTGAACTCATGGAGAAAACTCTTAATGAAAATTGTTCAACTGCTTGACAATTATTTGTCTAGGAGGGTTAATTCATCTACAAGAAAGACTACTCACTTCCGAAAGAAATGTTGATCCGGCATGTGACTGTTTTGGATCAAGTTTAATTCTCTCCAGCTTCATTTGGAACAAGTCAGCGGAGCAGTTTATCCTCTACTGGCTAGGTTCACTTAGTTGCAGTCTTTAATATATCCTGTAATTTCAAGACATTCACCATCACAACTGAGGTGGCAAGTTATTGTTTCGGTCTATGATTATCTGAGTACATTTCTGCAATTATGTCTTCTCCTGGTAAGATGGGGGCAGTTTCAAGGTCAGCAAGAAGACTTTCACGAACAAAAAGCAAGAAAAAACATTTTGTACATCAAAAAGTGGAAGTATTCTGGGCGAGCGATCCCATCTTGACTGTGTTTATGTGGGGCATCAATCACACGGTATGTTACTGCAGACCTTTATTCTATATATGAAAACAATTACCTACTGTTTGTTTTTGCTTTAGTGCTTGAAATTGTTATGTTGCTTAATTGCTTAAGTATAATGCACATTATTTATTATTGTTGTTATGGCATTGGGAGAATGGCTTTAATTAATATCAACACCAACATAAACACAATATTTTAACCTTTGCAGATAAACGACCTCTTTCAAGTGCCTATGCCAGTAATGCTACTTCCAGATGACTTCAAAGCCAACATAAAAATGAAAGTCAACAACCATTTATTCAACAAGTATGTTGAAGTATTCAACCATTTTACTACATTAAGCACAGTTGACTCCTGTCATCACAAATTACTATTTGGCAGAGCTTTGGTTTAGTGCAGTACAAAAGATGACTAGATAAGGTTGACTACATTTACATAGATACATGGCAAATACTTTATGTAGTTTGATTAATCTAGACATATCTGGTCTCATAGTCACAGTTTTTAGACCATTTTATGTGGCTGCACTATGAACTGCACAAAGCTTTTTAAAACTCATAATCCGCCCTGGCATGATTTTGTTTTTTTGTAATGGGTTGCTGGCAAACAGTCCAAACTAGTGACCTCACTGAAATGCAATCTTAGTCACAGTTCTTATTAATTAGCAAAAACACGAGAACAAAAAATTGTTTATTTAGACACATGGCATGTGTCACGGTGTGTGGAGGAAGGCAGGATGACGACAAGGATTCCAATAAAGATATTTAATGTAGACACAAGGCAGATTTAGGAAGATCGATCTCTCTCTCACTCACACACACACACACACACACACACACACACACACACACACACACACACACACACACGTAATGCTGTGGATCTACGGCTGAAATACAAATGACACTCACCTCACTCACCTCACTCACCTCACTCACCTCACTCAAGGTAACATTCACAATAACCGACAATACTAGAATACAAGAGACAGGAACTTATAGGGCAGATAACGAGGGGCAGACAGGTGAGCACACTGAGGATAAATTAACTAATGATTGAACGGGCTAAACCAACAAAAGGGGAAGAAACCACAATAAACAGTCCACAGGACTTTCTTTTTTGGTCTGGACTAAAAGAACCAGGAGAAACGAATAAGTGTTAACACACCCATAATGTCTTAAATCACAGAGTGAGCAAAAAAAATTCAATAAAATAAAATAAGTTTGCCTTTTAATATTTTATTTCCTTACTGTTAAGTGGGTTTGTTAGAATTATTAGAGGTGCACTTATGCTGTTAAAATCCACAATGTTCATTTATTTGTACATTTTCAGGGAAAACCTCCCTGGACATTTTAAGTTTAAGGAGTACTGCCCACTGGTGTTCCGGAATCTGCGAGAGCGATTTGGAGTTGAACATCAGGATTATCTGGTATGAATTTTTTGTACAGTTTAAGTCTGATTGCATGAGAAGATGAAACATTCCTGTGTTATTTTTGAGCATAGTTCTCAACTGTACTTTATCTGTACTTTAAAAAGTTACATATGAATCAAAATCAAGTTTGAACCACAATTGTTCCACACAACATTTTGCTGTGAGTTTGCAAAAACTCTGCAGAAAGCCTCTCTTTTGCATTATTTGCATGAATCAGGTCAGGTAGGCCTACTATACAAAGGACTTCATAGGTGTTTTTTTAGGTCACGTGCTCAACTACATTTGAATGGTGGCTATCATTTGCTTTTATGTTTGCATGAGGCACTTGCCAATGTATTCTGCATTATGTATGTCTGCTTATAAAATGTGCTTTCTTTATTTTATTTTGTAATTCTTTATATGGAGTTTTATGTCACAGCGCATTGCAAGCACCTAGTAGCCCAGACAGAATCTACATTTTACCAACAGAGCATATTCTATAGAAAAGCCTTTGTTTTTTTTATTTTCTTTTAATACTTCCATACTCCAGTGGATCAGCATCCTACACCACTTTGTGTTCAAGGATTCTGACTCCTTTCCCACTGCATTGCTTTCCAGCACGTCCATCAGTGGAAGATACCACCACCATTGGACTGTTCACTCAACCAATTATTATCATTATTACATTTTTATTTGACATGGACATCACAGTTACATTGGACAAACCATATGCACTTGCTTAAGTGTTTTAGCACACAGGCTAATTTTCAACACTAGTCCACGGGAGGCTTTTCAATGAGCAAAAAAAGAAAGAGAAAAAAAAATTAACAATGCTGATAATAAAAAATAAAAAAGAATGCATCTCATAATCTTGTACTGCAGTTATATCTGATCAGATGCACATTATTATTCTTTAGCTTGGGTTAAACAAATCAATTTTGCTTGGTTGGAACAGTAGCTACGCTAATTATGTCTCTATTTGTTTCTCTGTTTCTGCCACGGGATTGACATCCCTGTCACGGGTTGTCGAGGAATGAGGACAGCAAACGAAGATGCATACTTCCAAACAGACTTTACTGAGAATACTGATTTGGTACAACACATAACATAAGCTAATAACCGACAAAGGATAGAACAGAATCAGGACTATAAGTACACACATGGTAAATGAGGGAACTAAACAAGAACAGCTGGACAAGGATTAACTAATCAGAAACAATGGTAACTATTGAGGGCTCATAACAGACATGACAGGAACTGAACTAAACTGAACATAATCGTGATATTAGCTCCCCCTCTCGGAAGGCGTGACCTCACGCCACAACAGTAGATAATAGAAAAGAGGGCGGGGGCTTAGGTGGAGGGCGTGGTGCTGATGAAGGACAGGAACCTGGAGAAATCGGAGGAGACCAACACCATGGAGGGAGGAGCTTTGGCTGAAGGACTGGGCGACACCCAGAAGCCGATCCACGGAGGCGGAACCAGGGTATGTGGAGAAACCGGCGGGGCAGAGAGGCCGACGGACCAGGGCGACATCGAAGGCCTGGAAGCCCAAGGTGGAGCGGCTGGCTCGCGTGACTGAGGCGGAGCCAGGCATTCGGCTGACCAGGGCGACAATGGAGCGAGCGAGGACGACGGGGAAACCAGAGGAAGGGAGGAGCCCGGTGAAGCTGAAGGGGTGGAGTTTCGAGGCGCAGCTGGAGACATCGATGATCCAATGATCTTCAACAGATCATTGGAGCTGTGTGAAGTTCCCTGCTGCTTCAAACGCTCCACCATCATTCCGGTCCCCAAAAAGCCCAAAATCACTGGACTTAACGACTACAGACCTGTCACTCTCACATCTGTGGTCAAAAA
>NW_015505785.1:385343-394637 GCF_001515645.1 Sinocyclocheilus grahami
ATCATTGAGTCTGTCCTGTGTTCATCCATAACTGTCTGGTTTGGTTCAGCTACCAAATCAGACATCAAGAGACTACAACGGACAGTCAGGACTGCTGAGAGGATTATTGGTGCCCCTCTGCCCAGCCTCCAAGATCTTTACATCTCCAGAGTGAGGAAAAGGGCTAAAAAAATCACCTTGGACCCCTCACACCCAGCCCACTCTCTCTTCGAACTGTTGCCTTCTGGTCGGCGTTACAGAGCACTGACGACCAGAACAGCCAGGCACAAGAACAGTTTTTTCCCACAGGCTATATTCAGCCTGAACAATTAATGTTTCATAATTATACATAGTCCATCACAACTAACAGTTATATTTATATCAAACTGCACACTTTGTAAATAACATATCTGCACACTAATAAACATATCTGTACATTTATCTAAACAATTAAATTTTTTCCTATACTTCTATTTCTGTATATAGTACATTATTAAATTTTAATTTTTTTATTATATTAGTGTTATATTACATCCCTACTGTGTTATTCCTATGTATGTCTGCACTATCATGTATGTCTGCACTACGTTTGTACTTTCTTCTACACTGGAAGCTCCTGTCGTCAAGTCAAATTCCTTGTGTGTGTAAACATACTTGGTAATAAAGCTCTTCTGATTCTGAGACCCGGAAGTCCATGGCGGAAGCTGAGCGACGACCGACCGAGTTTGTCCGGATGTTTGAGGAAGCCCAGAGGAGTCCTAGGGCAAACGGGCCTCGGTGGAGCCGAAGGAATGCAGAGCCGGAGCGGAGTCGAGGGGCTGACAGGCCGAGGTGGAGACATGGGCCTGGAGTGCAGCCGGGGACTTGGCACAATACCGAGCTGGTGGAGGGGAAGCCTGAGGCGAGACTGAGGAGCCGCTCGGAGCTAGTGGCGGAGGCAGAGCCGAGGAGCTGGACGACACCAGTGGGGCCGATGAATCCAGGGGACTGGCTGAAACCAGCGGAGGAGATGGGACCAGGAAATCTGACAGGGACATCGGAGGAGGAAGATCTCTGGAAGGGACTGGAGCCTCTAACAATCCGGACGGGACCGCCGAAGAAGACAAAGTTTTGAGGGTGGGTACTTGTGTGGGAACTGGATCTGTGGACCACAGATCTATGAGGTTCATGTCCGCTTCTGGCTTTAAGGTGGACTGATCAGTGTGACTGATCAAAGCAGTCTCCGTGGCTTTGGTGGACTCCGGCTCTGGTTCCTGGATGAGCCCTGTTGGTGACTCGGGCTCGCTGACTGTGAGGGAGAGGCCGCCATTCTGGAGCATCTAGCCCAAATACTCCAGCCACCTTCGGCTTTCTGGACTGAGGAGGAGACGTAACGCTGGTGAGTCCTTTTTTTTTGCGGTCGGTTATTCTGTTATGGGTTGTCGAGGAATGAGGACAGCAAACGAAGATGCATACTTCCAAACAGACTTTACTGAGAATACTGATTTGGTACAACACATAACATAAGCTAATAACCGACAAAGGATAGAACAGAATCAGGACTATAAGTACACACATGGTAAATGAGGGAACTAAACAGGAACATCTGGACAAGGATTAACTAATCAGAAACCATGGTAGCTAATGAGGGCTCATAACAGACGTGACAGGAACTGAACTAAACTGAACATAATCGTGGCAATCCCGTGGTAACTAGGATTTACACAAGCTTCAGTCTGGATCCAGAACACCTGAGAAGAGATGATGCCAACCCCTCAGAGGACCTCAGATGATGCCAACCCTGAAACAACATACAGAACTATCAAATAGTGCTATAAGTTTGATTGCATCATATAATAATTGCTGTTAATAGTGTTCATCGTCTGTTTGATTACGTCTTTAATTGATTTTTCCATAAATTTCTGCCATATGTACATTAACTGACAGTCCCCACTGATAAGCTACTACTAAATATTGTAGAAACTTAATTTGCTGTAAAGTTGCTTTGCAATGATTTGTATCGTGAAAAGCGCTATACAAATAAACTTGAATTTAATTAATTACAGTGTTAACAATAAAATAATAACAATACTAATAATAAAGAAAAAAGTGGAAAAGGGTAATGAATATACCACACACACAAAAAAAGAAACAATACATTTGGAATTATTTACATGCATAAGCTGTAGAGCAAAAGCAACATAATCAGGCAATATTACAATAGTAATTGGATTTAAAAACTATTCATGTGAGCATGTTGTTTTGTAACTTGTAATGTAAATATAACTAACCCAAATATTTTTCCAGAGACCTTGGCATTAGTGAATATTGTCAGTATATGATTTTCATTTGGGTTCTGTCTCTTCACCTGACAGATACAATTACGGGAAAGGATGAAGTCTAGATTTTTCCCTGCTTTGTGGTGTGTTTCTTTAAGATCAAACATCTTGCAAGGCCAGAAAAGCTAGAAAGTTTGTCAAGGTGAATGTTGAAACAACCAAGGACTACCAGTAGGGTGCCATCCTCAGGAAAAGAGGACAGCAGAATGCCTAGATGCTCAAGGAAGTTCCCTAGCTTACCTAGAGGATGATAAATAAGGGATAGTGTACCCTGATGGGAGAATGCAATGATTTTGAATGACTGTAATGTGCTGTTTCCAAATTTCTATATGTGTATTTCAGGTTTCTCTTACACGTAGTCCTCCAGGAAAGGATGGCAAGTGTCAGGAAGCGGGATTGGTGTTGACATCATATGACCGTACACTAATTGTCAAGCAAATCTCTAGTGAGGAGGTGGAGGACATGCACAACATTCTTTCAGAATACCACCAGGTATAGACTAATGTTTCTTAAGTCAAGTTGTTTAATAACACGTAAATTTAACTTTTGTTAAATGCAGTCTCTTGTTTGATGAAAATGAAACTGAATCTGATTCTGATTCACTCTGATTTTTTAACTAATCAATCAGACTGGATGCCTTTTATGGTGCTTGTTTGTCATTTTGGAGCTTGACAGCCCTAGTTTAAAAAAATTTACAAGCAACATTTTAATTTGATGATGAACTTTTCCTTTAATCCTTATTTAAGCTTGATGCATGAACCACAACAGAATAGGCCTCATTCATGAAACACGAGCAGAATGATATTTATGTTTTTATGTAAATTATTTGTATTCAAATAATTCATGAAAATTCATGGCATTGCATTCTAATAACACTGTATGTAATATAATAATATTTCACAAGTTTGTTTTCCCAAATAGCTAGGTAGGCTTCAATATATTTATGTTAAACTTATTTGGCTTGCGGTGCACAGTGGAGTGGTTTGAGGAAGTGGCTTCAACTCAAGCTCTAATAAACCCCAAGGAGTCTGAGGTTTAAGATGCATTTGTAAATCTTTTGGGAAGGTCCATTTACACTCAAATTACTTTGAATTTACTCATATATTTACGTATGTTTCATGAATGAGATCCAATGTGTGCACCTCAAGACACTTTAAAAATTCACAGGGTCTCCATTACACTACAAAACCATACTGAAAAAAAAATCTGATTTTTTTGCATTTAACAGATTCTCATGCATTTGGCAGACTTTGCTTGTCATTTGACGAATCAGTTGTTTTATAATATACAATAAATCATTACATTTATATAGCACTTTACTCAACACTCGAAACGCTTTACACTGCGAGGGGTGGAATCTCCTCAACCCCAACCAATGCGCAGCGTCCACTTGGATGATGCAACAGCAGCCATAGTCAAGTCAAGTCACCTTTATTTATATAGCGCTTTTAACAATACAGATTGTGTCAAAGCAACTTTACAGTATTAAATAGGAAAATAGTGTTAATTCAGTTCAGTTCAGTTTAAATAGTATCTGTGCAATCAAGTCGACGATATCGCTGGAAATTATGTGTCCCCAACTAAGCAAGCCAGAGGTGACAGCGGCAAGGAACCAAAACTCCATCTGTGACAGAATGGAGAAAAAACCTTGGGAGAAAGTCCAGTTCTCCTCTGGCCAGTAGTTCAATTCCAGGCTGCAGCAATGTCACATTGTGCAGACGACTCATCTGGTTCCTGTGGTCTTGTCCCGGCGGCCGTCTAGGAGACAAGTTCTTCATTGGGGATCTGTCTCTGGGGCTCATCTAGTTGTCCTGGTCGCCGCTGACATTCAGGGCTGTAGAGGTCATCTCTAGATGCTGATCCACCATCTGGGCTGGATACAGACTGGATCCGGGTGACTGCAGTGACCATCTGATCTGGATACAGACTTTATCTGGTGGCTACAGTGACCTTGGAATAAGAAAGAAACAGACTAATATTAGCGTAGATGCCATTCTTCTAACGATGTAGCAAGTACATCGGGTGATATGGGAAGTGTTCCCGGTTCCGGTTGTCCTAATTAATGCAGCCTAAAATCCTTTAATGGATTTGAATATTAGAAATGTGTTAGTGTGTTATGTGTAAGCCAGGTTAAAGAGATGGGTCTTTGATCTAGATTTAAACTGACAGAGTGTGTCTGCCTCCCGAACAATGTTAGGTAGGTTATTCCAGAGTTTGGGTGCTAAATAGGAGAAAGATCTGCCCAAACTCTGGAATAACCTACCTAACATAGTGCACCAGAACACCCACCACACACAAGCGTATCGATGGAGAGGAGAGTGTGATGAAGCCAATTAGTAAATGTGAGGATGATGGAGGAGGCTATTGGACAAAGGACAAGAGGCAGATTTGGCCAGGGTGCCTACACCCCTTCTTTTTTTGAAGGACTTCCTGGGATTTTTTTTATAATGACTACAGAGAGTCAGGACCTCAGTTTAATGTTTTAATCTCCTCTGCTGTTCCCTATTCTCTATATAGAGCACTATATTGAGGGTTGCCCATTTTGTAGTTGTGTCTGAATTCTGAGTGAACAACTTAATTTCTGACATTACCAAAGAATTATGGTAACACTTTATTTTAAGGACCAATTCTCACTATTAACTAGTTGCTTATTAGCATGCATATTAGTTATTGGCTGTTTATATTTATAAAGCACATATGAATGCCTTAATCGGCATGACCATATTTTAGATCCCTTAATCCTACCCCATACCTACATTTAACAATTACCTTACTAACTATTAATAAGCAGCAAATTAGGTGTTTATTGAGGCAAAAGTCGTAGTTTATAGTTAGTAAGTAGTGAGAATTGGACCTTAAAATAAAGTGTGACCAGAACTATGTCCAAAAATCCCAAAACTGAAGGGACATACAACAATGTACATTTGTTAATGTGTTAAATTAACACAATCCTAACAAAGAGAGGTATATAGAATTAAAATATAAATATAAAGTATCCTGTACAATTTAGCTCCAACACCGATTAACACACCTGAAGCAATCAAGGTCTATCTGTGCAGACAGTTATGCCTGTGAAGTAAGCCTGAAACCACTGAAGTACTGTACCTGTGATGCCCAAGTCAGAAAGAGTGGACATTTGGTTTAAAGGCTTGTTCCTGTTTCTTGTGCTGGTCCTTCTTGTCTCCAGTGATGCTCCCCACTGCCTGAAATCTAGCGTAGCGTTAGCTCTGGCAGGTCACGTTAGTCAAGCTCGCATCAGCTTGACTCTCAGCTGATCCCCATCAACCTATGGGAATACGACACCTATCTAAGCATTCATATATAAGGTCCCTCAGTATTATCAGCAGTTTTCTCATTGCTCAATAGCTTATTAAATGGTGAATTCGGCAGGCAAAACACCATCATCACTAGGAATCGGGAATTTAGAGAAGTGGAATTTGCTTCCCCAATGGTCTCACCTCAGATTCATACAAGTTCGTTAACTTGAACACGTGAATTCTGCGCATTGATTATAAGCTGCCTGATTCGGAAGTGACTGAGTTAGCATTATTTCACACATCTCTACATTATTGTCATGGACTTCACAAGTTATGTGACTGACTCACGAACAAGTCAGATGGGAACTTCATCCCCAAGAAGGATATCAAGAGATCAAGCATCCACTTCACAGCTGCTATGTTTCACTTCACAAGCTAAGTTCCATTTAATGCTCTCAGATTATCTGCAACATGCGTGTTGCTAAGGCTATCCTTGTTGCTTGGGCTCATTAAGTTGTTTTCAGTTAAATGCTTGTGCTAGTTCATGCGAATGTGCGGTACTTATCTGTTGTCACTGGCAACACGCTTGTCGCTGCAATATGCTGCGCTTAATGGGGGTAATGTCATTTCATGCATTCTGAGTTATTTACACTGTTAAGAGTTGGATTCTTGTGCGCATGCACGTGCAAGAGCGAAAGCGAGAGCAAGAGCAAGAGCGCACCGCTTAACGTGTTTCTTTCATGGTTACGGAAGTCTTCGGCAGCGCCACAGTTACTTGCTCGAGAAAACTAGGTCGTTCGAGAGGAACTACACTAGCCTGCCTCCGGCTGGAGAGAGTAGCCGCTTGCAGTCAGGGGTGGAATTAAAGCAGAGACGTCAAGTCAGACACTTTCTGCTCCTGGTAATGATGCTCTCGCAGTGTTTGCATACATTTACAGATGAAGTGAATTAAATGCAACATTTGTCAAATACACAGATGTTTCAGAATGTTTTCATAAAGCAACAGAAACACTTTTTATACTGCTTAATACAGCGCCATCTGTTCATGAATAAGTTAAACATTAACATATGCCATTTAAATACCAATTAAGTGGGGGTGTATATGCTTTCATCAGTGTTTTTTGAAATGTGACTCAATATAACAGTATAACAATATAACAATATAACTAAATATAACTACCTAAAAATGCTTTTACTGTTATATAAACAGATTTCTGAGCATTGGAATTGTTAGAATAAGCATGCAACACACATCGTGCTTGTCATCACAGAATCTAACCAATGAGAATAAAGTGTGTCGTCATCAAGGATTTTGCAGTGCCTGACCTAGGCGGCTGGTCCCGTTTTGCTCTCGCAGTACTTTGAATGCACATGTGATCATAGGGCGGCTGCAGCGCCAATCAAAGTTGGACAAAAGCATTTTTAATGTAACCAGAATGCATTGTTTTTGACAAGCGGCAGCCGATCTTTGCGGCGCCACATGAAGTCAAACAAGCCTAATATCTCTAAAGAGTGTGTTTTTGGATGTGAGGAAAAGATAACCTTATTCAGTGTTATGTGAACAGTGGATGCAATTTGTTTTTCCAAGGCAGCAACGAAGTTTCTCAAGCGTGTTTATTTGTTCCCGTTATTTCAGTGACAAATGTTTTATAACAAGGTACATTCTGACACTGGATTTGCACAGTGTCTGGAAGATGGAGAAGCCCCAGCGATCAAAGATCCCAGTCATATAAGAACTGCTGTAAAACTGCATCAAATGTCTGTGATTGTTAGTAAGTGCTCGCGACTCTTCAGCTCCGCCCACGGCTCGCCTCCAGGAGCGTGACTGTTTTCGGAGAGAATCGCAAGCTGTATCTTTCGGAGACTCTTTGGAGATGTGAATGATGCAATACTACACTATAGGTATTCAAGATTAACATGAGAATGGCCAAAACTGTGTGTGTTATGTCCCCTTTAACCTAGTCAAGTTGACTTTATTTTTATATAGTCTCAGCCTCAGACGTCACGCCCTCGGACCGTTGGCTGAACGTCTGATGTATACGGCACACAAAAGTGGAAACACTTCAGGAGTTTCGAAGTCGTCATCGGATTGGTTGAATTATACAGGATTTCCGGGAGACGTGCGTGTCAAGTTCTTTAACGTTCCGCTGGAAACAAAGATGCCGTGACGCCAAACCCTTATGAAAGAAGACAGCCGTCGTGTTTACAACTGTGATGACAAGCGCTTATCAGGATCAAATAAACGCTGGATTCTCAAAGTATGTAAAATATTTAAGTTTGCGGCACAGAATCTTTCAAATACATCCGAGAGTTTTACACACCGGTCTGTTATTGAGGCAACATTTCCATGCCCCGAAACGTGCTGCTGAATGAAACGAACTGTGATTGGTTGTTTGACATGTCGGTTTGACATGTCGGAGCAGAGAGACGTCATGAGCGGGATGACGTGAGCACCAGGAAGTATAAAAGCGCATCCGGTAGAGCGCAAGTTAGCTTCGATGAAGTCCTGGAACGGAGGAGGACAGAATGCCTGAAGTACTATGGGCCCTGGCGAAGAAGTGGGCACCTTAGGGACATACCCTTGGGTAAAGGAATGCCCTAACCATGCCTGGAGCAAATTCCAGGCACGAAACAGAAAGTGCCTGCAGATCCCCGATCCTTTTAAGTGAGGAAATGGCGAGGAGAAAGATAGTCTTGAGCGTGAGAAACTTGACTGAAACTTTTTCTACGGGTTCAAAGGGTGCATTGCATAAGCCCTCCAGAACCACAGCCAGGTCCCATTATGGCACCTTAGTGCACTGTACTGGCCTCAGCCTCAGAGTGCCACGGAGGAAACAAGTTACAATTGGGTGTCTTCCCAATGATTGACCACACAGAAGGGTGTGGTAAGCAGCTAAGGCCGCCACGTATACCTTCAGAGTGGAGGGAGATAACCCTGCGGAGAAACGCTCCTGCAGAAACTCCAGAACTGTACCAACTGGGCAGTTGACTGGGTCTTGCAGTCGCTGTCCCACCATGAAGTGAAAAGCTTCCACTTTAACCCTCTGGGGTCCGAGGGTGTTTTGGGGCCTGGAACATTTTTGACATTAATCAGCACAAACTGGGCTACAATAATATGTGAGCAGCATGTATTTACGTGATTGTGTTTTTGAGAAAACAACGTTTATGTGTGCTTAGTGAAAAACTAAAATTTTAAAGTCACTGAAATAAGGCCATAAAACACATACAGAACATTTGATCACAAGACTTTTGAGAACTGGATCTTGAAGTCTAGAGTTTTTGCTTCAAAATTATGTGAAAATCATCTTACTCACTCATTCACAGAAAACAATATATTGATTTAAATTTTCTAAGACACTTTTTGTGTGGAAAAGGTGTATGCGAGGAGGCGTGAATAATCATGCATAATGCTGTGATTCACACCTGAGAAGACAAAGGCCTGCATAATGAGCTGTCAGGTGTGTGACTGAGAGGGAATTGCTACAAGAAAGAATGGGAAAAAATAAATGTATATATTTTTTGTTTGTAGTTTATTTAGAATATATATAACTATCACATCATGTTGGGAGTGTGTGCATCACATGGTCTCAGCTGTGGTCCAGGTTCCTGTGTAGGCAGGAATCCCCATTTCTATGACCAAGTGGGCTGCTTGCTTTGCTTTTTGCAACAGGTTCTTTTACACTGTTATTCTCACATCTGAAATAAAAAAGCAAGCATGCTGTTTACACAAATACACAAAC
>NW_015505785.1:397445-400198 GCF_001515645.1 Sinocyclocheilus grahami
GAGTTGAAAACTGAACGAGTGTCCCCTTACTGTGAGAGATGCAGGTGAAGGCAAGAGTGGTGTATTCGGTCCTAAAATGATTTTATAAACAATTGTAAGCATTTTTTCCCCACAGTACCTTAGCATAGTATGCATACTTCATGAGAAAACAGAATGCCAATAACAAAGAAACTACATTTTAACACTATCAACCACAAATAATATTACCATATAGTCTAGGCATAATAAAAGTACAATTACTATACTGTGCACTTACTCAGTATGATTTTCCAGCGAACTCAAAACTGAATGACACGTGTGCCTTTCTTGTGCAATTATGCCAGTGATGCAGTAAACGAAAACTGAAACAGTTGTTAGCAATTACCAGAAGATGCATAGCTGATAAATAAATTGCATCACTGATAAGAAAGGACGCGCGTAAATGTCTGTCGATGCACACAGCTTACTAGATACGTTTACACATCAGACGATCGCGAAAGCCAATGACCGAGTATAAAACTATTTTATAGAACATAAAAAAACTTCCTGGCGTTGTGAGACATATATGCAGTGAACGAATCTTCATAATGTTTCACTTGATTGTACATTTAGTCAGGAATCATGGCTTGGAAAAAGTAACTAGTAAAATATGTACAAGTTATGTCACAGTAACACAATAGCAACTAATGCAAGTTGGCAAATAAAAAAAGACTTACTATATCCTCGCATTCTTCTGAGGAAAATCCATAGCTTATTTCTCTCAGTGCGTCTTCTTCCAGAAGCGAAGTAGCCGAGATGAACTTGAGGAAACGTCTCGCTGCTGTGTTTGCTGTGATGTGGGCGTTTACATGCGCGCGTCTCACGTGGACCATTGTAATAACAAAAGCGCGATCGGCGCGTGGGCGTGGTCACATTAGCGATAATGAGGGTGACGGCCAAGACTTGACATCGCGTTGGTTTCATACTGATTACTTCGTCACATAATATTTGTTTTCATCATGACTTACTTCGTTTAAAAGTAGACATGTTATCTGCAAAAAGTTCCGCCGCAGGAACTGTCGACCCCAGGAGGTTAAGGCGTACTGTTTCCTAGTGGCGGGAGCTCTGGACTGGAGTAGTCTCAACAACCTCAGTTGAGAGACCAGATGCCAGGAGCTGTGCCCACAACTTCCATAACTCCGGGCGGGGGTGAAGAATGGTGCCCCCCGCCTGAGAGAGGAGGTCCCTCCTGATCGGAATCTCCAGCGGAGAGCCGTCAAGGAGGGACACCAGGTCCGAGAACCATACTCGGGCCAGCCAGAACGGGGCTACTAGTAACAGATGGACCCCATCCCGGCGTACTCTCTCCAGAACTCTCGGGAGCAGAACGATCGGGGGAAAAGCGTACAGATGAAGCCTCGGCCACGTCTGTACCATGGCATCCAGCCCCAGTGGAGCTGGATGCGTGAGGGAGAACCAGAGCGGGCAGTGTGTCGTTTCCTGCGACGCAAATAGATCCACTTCAGCATGGCCAAATTCCCTCCAGAGGAGCTCCACCACCTCGGGGTGGAGTCTCCATCCACCGGGCCTCAGCCCCTGTCTCGACAGGATGTCTGCCCCCTGATTGAGATACCCAGGGATGTAGACTGCTCTGCTGTAAGAGACCACCGATGTGTTGTCTGTGTGGACAAGCACATGATGTCCCCTTTGGTCTGGAAGGAAGTGTGTCAGAGCCCGAAACACGACCAGCATCTCCAGGCAGTTGATGTGCCAAGTGAGATGATGGTCTTTCCACAGACCCTGGGCAGAGCGGCCACTCATGACCGCCCCCCCAGCCCGTGAGAGAGGCATCTGTTGTTACCGTTACACGACAACAAGGAGCCCCTAACATCGGGCCTTGAACCAGGAGCCAACATTTCTTCCACATGTCCAAGGCACGTAAACATTGCCGCGTGACCTTGATCATGCGAAGCGGATTCCCCCTCGGGGAAAATCCCTTGGTCCTGAGCCACCACTGCAAGGGTCTCATGTACAGCAGGCCAAAAGGTATCACGTTGGACGCCGCTGCCATCAAACCCAACAGCCTCTGAAACTATTTGACAGTGAGTGACTGGCCTTCTCTTACTCTCTTGACTGTTGTGAGGATTGACTCAATACGAGCAGGAGACAAACCTGCCTGCATCGTGGTAGAATCCCACACCACACCTAAATAAGTGGTTCTCTGTAGTGGAGAAAGAACACTCTTCTTGGCGTTTAGTCTTAACCCCAGCTCTCTCATATGGGCGAGGACGACATCTCGATGCCGAGCCGCCATCTGCTCCGATCGAGCTAGTATCAACCAATCATCGATGTAACTGAGTATGCGGATGCCCTGGAGTCGCAAATGAGCCAGAGCCGCATCCACACACTTCGTGAAAGTGCGGGGTGAGAGTGACAGGCCAAAGGGAAGAACCCGATATAGGTATGCTTCGCCCCCGAAAGCAAACCTCAGGAACTTTCAGTGTTGAGGAAGGATGGAAACATGGAAATAAGCATCTTTGAGATCTATCGTAACAAACCAGTCCTCGGACTGGATTTGAGAAACTATCTGCTTGATAGTGAGCATCTTGAACCGAAGCCGTTTGATAGCGCGGTTCAGACGACGGAGATCTAAGATCGGACGCAACCCACCCCCCCTCTTCGGAACGATGAAGTAACGGCTGTAGAACCCGAGAGAGAGAGGAGGAATACGTTCTATGGCCCCCTTCCTCAAGAGAGTATCTACTTCTTGTTCCATTACCAGAGCCTGCTCGGGG
>NW_015505785.1:400396-400781 GCF_001515645.1 Sinocyclocheilus grahami
GGTATGCTTCGCCCCCGAAAGCAAACCTCAGGAACTTTCAGTGTTGAGGAAGGATGGAAACATGGAAATAAGCATCTTTGAGATCTATCGTAACAAACCAGTCCTCGGACTGGATTTGAGAAACTATCTGCTTGATAGTGAGCATCTTGAACCGAAGCCGTTTGATAGCGCGGTTCAGAAGACGGAGATCTAAGATCGGACGCAACCCCCCATGCTTCTTCGGAATGATGAAGTAACGACTGTAAACCCCGGACGCTCTCTCGAGAGAGAGGAGGAACACGTTCTATGGCCCCCTTCCTCAAGAGAGAATCTACTTCTTGTTCCATTACCAGAGCCTGCTGGGGGCCCACTAGTGTGGGGATGACCCCGTTGAAACGAGGCAGAC
>NW_015505785.1:402385-459762 GCF_001515645.1 Sinocyclocheilus grahami
CGTTGAAATGAGGCGGACGAGAACCGAACTGGATTCTGTAGCCTTTCTACAACCTGCAGGACCCATTTTGAGATATTTGGCAGAAGTTTCCACACTGCCAGAAAATCTACTAAGGGAACCAGCCTCTCGAGGCTGGCCTCTGGTTTTATTAGAGGAGCCAGTTCGGTTCCCTGAAGCGGATGACCGGCAGGGAACAATTGACCTGACTGCTGTAGCCCCTTCACTTGAGGGGGCGTGCTCTCCCGTGCCGTACCATTGACGGGCGGCAGCTGGGATTTTCGCTTGTCGGAGCTCACTGAGCCCTGAAGCACAGAGGGTGGCAGGGGTATCAATGAACCTCCGTGAGGGCACTGAGGAGGATCGGGCACCGTATACTCAGGTGTTATCCTTTCCTCCCCAGGTGGGGCTGCCCTCAGGGACCTGTCAATGGTGGTGTCAGGACCGTTTAGCCGAGGTCCTCTTAGTCAATAATGGTCCGCAGATTCGTTTTCGGTCTAGAAGACCCCGACTGAGAGCGTCACCCCGACCCCCAATCTTTCTGTGGAGGGGTGCGGTTTGCAACGCTCTGTTTTTGAGACTGGCGATACGAGGAGCTTGACGGCTTGGGCTGCTCCTGCTCAGCAGCCCCATGGGCTTGGGAGCGACGAGGGAGGAAATGTTGGAACGCCGCCGATTACTTCTTCGCCTCCTAAAACCTGCGTCACCGAAAAGGCCAGAAGGCGAGAGCGGGGCGTCTAGGAGGAAGAATCTGTCCTTATCTTGCATTTCAGACAGATTCAACCACAGCCTTATAAGCTTTCCCAACCAGACTCGATGTCAGCCTAGCGGGCCTGGTGGGAAGCTTCGGGGCCTTCAGGGACGATGCGGAGGATGGGGAGAGATAGCTCGCAAGCGTCTGCTCCACCACTGGCATCGCCCCATATCCCTCATCATTCAGCCTCACGATGTTGGAATAATTTGAGATTGTGGGGCTGTAAATACGGGATGAGTACGGTTTCTCCCATGATCTTGACACCTCAGCATGGAGATCGGGGAAAAACAGAAGGCCCTGTCGTGAAGGCTGTGATCTGGATTTCAGAAAACGCTCGTCTAATTTACTTTTAGGACGAGCATCCTGTTTCTCGGCTGGCCAAGAGATATTTAATTTGGCTACAGCATGAGTCACAACCTCCACGAGCTCCTCATACGCTTCCGATCCCTGAGAGGGAGCCATGGATCTAGCGGGTGAGGACCGAGAAAAGGACGATCCCGTCTCGGATCCCTCTGCTAAATCCACCTGCGATCCCCACGACAACAGTCTGCGCTGTGCCTCGGCAACAGCTGGACCGCTTCCAGCGGGACCGTGAGCCTGTCCGCTCTCATCAAACACAGCCAGGCGAGAGTAGAAGAGCAGAAGCTAACTTGCTCTCTACCGGATGCGCTTTTTATACTTCCTGGTGCTCACGTCATCCCGCTCATGATGTCTCGCTGCTCCATTGGACTGATTTTACATGTGCTTCAGAACGCGGTCACGCAGGAGCGTTCCCAAAGCGATTCTCGATGCAGCTCGAGTTCCTGAAGGGGAACTGGTTGTTATTGGAACATGCTTGTTCTAAAAGCTGTAGTTGTATTGGGAACATGTTTGTTTTTAAGATGTCTAGTCGGATTGGGAATATGCTTGTTCTTAAGCTACCTGGTCGTTATTGGGAACATGCTTGTTCTTAAGTTATAGCTGTATTGTTGGGAACATGCTAGTTCCAGAGCAATCCAGTCGTTATTCGGAACATGCTTGTTCTGAAAGCTGTAGTTGAATTGGAACATGTTTTCCTTAAGTCTAGCTGGTGTTATTGAGAATGCTGCTTAAGCTTTTAAGGTATTGGCAACATATTCATTAGGTCATCTGTTAAAGGCAGATGGGAATACGACACATATATAGCATTCATATATAATGTCCCTCAGTATTATCAGCAGTTTTCGCATTGGTCAATAGCTAATTACCCTCCTCCATCCCCAACACCTCCTCTGTCAGTCAGGATTCAGTCTTCTGATTCTCCTTTGAATCAGACTAATTCTAAAATGTGTACATAATATTATTGAAATTTAACAATATCTGCAGTACATTTATGTTGGTTCTGTTCTGTTTACTCTGGGGGGGTTATCGCTGTTCTCCCTGCTCTCATCCATGCTAGACTGCATGGATGCACAGGGAGTTCTTGCCCAGAACAGAACCGTACTGCCAATCCAAACTGTCTGCTAATTGTCAATCATCTTTGATGATAGTGGTCCTGACAGAACATCCTGCCAGTCCTCCTGTTTCTCTATTTGCTGATCTCCTTGTGTCCTCATGTCCTGTCCTCCAGGGCCCCAGTTTGCATTTAAGTCTCTATGCCTCTCAGCCCCAAACTTGTCGCAATGCTCCATTGGTTCTCATTCTATTTCATAGGTGCCTGGCTGCTTCACTTTTCTGGTTGCTTCTCTGACAATCAACCTATAAACTGCAGGATAAACTGCTATAGTAATAATTATCGTTGTCTGGTTTCTTTCTAGCCATTTCTGTGACACTGGTTGTCATAATCTTTGTAGTCTTTTCAAATGAAATGTCAGGATTCTAGATACAACTGCACTAAGTAATATGCTGTTTAACACAATACTTTGTTTTCAGAAGTTTCTTACTAATAAAAAATGACTTACCCACTTACAGTAGATAGTTTGAGATGGTTTCACCTGGCCAACCTGGTCTTCAGCTAGTCTAGATGGATGCTCAGGAGGCACTGTGTCAACCAAGCAACTGATATTAAGATGAACTGGAAAGATGTTTGGATGGACAGATTTCCTCAGACACACCAAGCATAAATATAGATAAAGCAATTTACCAAACCTAAACAGGCCAGTACTTTTTATTCCCTTTATTTATTTTATTTTATTTTATTTTGTGTGTGTGTGTGTGTGTCACCTCAGCACATCGTAAAGTGCCATGGTAGTGCACTACTTCCTCAGTTCCTTGGCTTGTACCGTGTTACTGTGGACAATGAAGACACATACCTTTTAGTCATGAGGAATATGTTCAGCCACCGACTAACTGTCCACAGGAAATATGACCTCAAGGTAAATAAAATTCATCCTTTACTCATTGTCTACATTTTTAATTACTGTTTTAATCATTTGTTATTGAGCTATCATGGTGAGGAATTATTGTTACGAGTTTAGTTTGTTTTACAAAACACAGTACAACTTAAGTGAAGAAGTGGAAGGATCACCAACAGACTTGTTTTGTTATGGTGACTAGACATGTATAAAGGTTGTTGTTTTTCAGTCAATTTGACCATTTAAGGCATCTATTAAATTTATTTAATTATAATTTGTAGCATTACTGTTTCATATTCATATAGATCAGCTATTGTTTTGTAAGCATTATTAATTATTGTTATGCATATATATTTTTTTTAAATATGACAGAGGAATATTTTATTTTATAGGGGTCATTGGTTTTTCGAGAAGCAAGTGATAAAGAGAAGGTAAGAACACTACAACATAATATACCACAATTCATGTTGAGTTTGTCCAAAACATTTACATTTATGTTCCAGATAAACATACTCTGCTTTCTGTAGCAACTTACAGCAAAGTTTAGAAACATACAAATAACAACAGGTGTTCAACTACCTAAAACAGCAGAGAATGGAGCTATGGCAACATTATATGTTCAGTTCCCAGGGATCGCATTTACTGATAAAACGTATGCATGAGATGCAATGTAAGTTTATTTTTATTTCTGCCACAATTTTTTCCTAAAAGTATGTTGATATTGAAGAATCTGTGGCTTGTTTAAAATTATCATAAATGTTAACGTAAGACAATTTCCTAAATCTTCCTACAAATGACTTTTAAAACATCCATGCACAAAAATACATTTTCTTAAATCCATTCTGCTATATAAATTATACATAATTTTAGGATCATGCGCACATGAATGAGCAGTTGACCTACAGCAACTTGACCAACAGAACAAGCATTCTTAGATGGTTTGACAGCATGGTAATATGGTTTGAATGCAGAATGACAATATGACAACGGATTAGTGAAACAGAATTCTTCATAATGGTAAGTGAAGTAGGAAAACAGACTGGAAAAAAGTGATTTTTTTACCAGACATAGTGGCATCAGTGGTAAAACTAAATTTGTTGCAACAATTGTTGTAAAAATTTAAGTAAATAAAGCAAGTGACCGTACTTTAAATGAAGTGAAAAAGAAGTGGGCTCACGGTCAAGTTCAAGTTCTCGCCTTAGGACCACATTAGGGAGCATACTGCAGGTTGCATTGAGGTAAAACACTCTACCAAAAAGATTTAAAAAAAAAAAAAAAGTTAAAAGCAATACTTTAACATTTGTTAGCCTGGCATTGACAAAGGTCACATGTGACCGAAACATTTGCCCTTTGTTTTCAGTAAAGTATTTCTTTTATCTTGCATTTGATGACTTATTATTTGGAAGAGTGTGCAGACTTCCTTCAAGTGTTCTACCTTTTGGTTTGAAGGTGCAGTGAGTTCCTGGCTATTCTTACGTAAATGTATAACCAGCGATCTTTTCAATTGAATTGTGTGGTCAGACCTTGCTCAGGCATAAGCTGCATTACAGCACATTTCTTGCAAAGTCTGTGGGTTTTGCAGGGGACTAAGTAGCCACATTTTAAGTGGATAACCTCTGTCACCTAGGAAACAAAGAATGCAGATAAGAGAACAAGAATGTCTTAATTCTATCATTTGCACAATTGAACAATAGTCGCAATAGCCTTGACTTCTCTTTGAAAGGGTTCTGTAGAGCCTTTTAATCATTATTACAGCACCACTATGAGGTTGAATTATGCAAGAACCCTGGACCTCTGCCATTTCATGAATCCTGGTAAATTTTTTGGCAAGTCAAGATAAGTCAGGTCAAGTCATGTCAAGTCTTTCTTGGACTTTATTCAATACTGATTTTGTCAAATCAGCTTCACAATGATAAACAGGAAATAGAAAACACAATTATGGATACTCAGCTATGGAGACAATTCCGATTCTGCTGTAAAGCAGCTTTAAAAGGCAATAATGTCATTATTTAGCTCAAGATAGTTCAGATCAATTAATCGAAGTTAATCGATCAGCTATAGGCAGTTCGACAGTAGCAGCAATTTTGTTATTCAGCTTGAATCAGTTCAATTGATTCAAGTCAATACCAGTGTCGATGTTGCAAGATGTGATTCAGCTGTAAAGCAGCTCTACAGAAAGCAATAGTTCCAATGATCGATAAATTACTGAAAGTTAAGTGTCTTTCCAACCCCAACTAAGCAAGCCAGAAGGCTAAAGTAGCACGGAACCCAAACTCCATAAGGTGACCGATTGGAGGGGAAAAAAGCCTTGGGAGAAACCAGGCTCAGCCAGGGGACCAGAGAAGAACTTTTCTGGCTCTGTAGAATGATCCTGGAGGCACACCAAAAGTAGACGTTCTGGATGTCTCCCTTATCTATTTAAGGCCTTGTAGTCTCTACAAACGAGCTGATGAGTTGAATCATGTTTTTGATTAGTAAGAGTTTACTGTTGGTGTGTCTCCAGGAACGGGGTAGGGATACACTATTGTAGACTATGTCCAATGCATTGTTTCCCTTGTTACAAAGCTCACATGTTGGTAAAATTTTAGCAATACTGACTTCAGGTTTTTGGGGTTGAATCACTGGCAAAAATGGAAATGGTTATTGCTCACTGTACAGTTCTTGGAGAGCATCTCTAGTGAATGGAGTTTGCGGCAATAAAAATGGCCATGAACGCTGTCGGCAGATAGAAGTGTTCAACATAAACTCAACTATTGATGAACATTGTTTTGAGAGTTCTGCAGCATTATTACACCATTCTTTGTTAATATAAACATAAAAAAATCCCCCTGTGAGTCTTAATGTCAGTGTTGTGTCTCTGTCTGCTCAGTAGCAGTGTAGTAGCAATAATCCTTCATGATTCTTTCGTGTAAAGAATTGACTTCCTTCAAGTTTAAACTGTTTACTGAAAATTATTGCACAATACAAACAAACAAACACCGGTCAAAAACTATCACTCCAACTTTCTTACGTTCTTAAAGGAAACATCAATTCTTAAAGGCACTTAAGACAGTCCAATAGTAAAACAAAACAAACCATTACAGAACAAAACAGGGGGTTCTCAACAAATGTACATAGACAACATAAACCTAGACATATTGAATAATATCTGCTTAAAGGGGTCCTATTATGCTCTTTTACAAAGTCTTGATTTTGTTTTGGGGGTGTAATAGAACAGGCTCTCATACTAGGTTTTTCGAAAACACATTATTTTTCACATATTTTACATTATTACAACACCTCTCTCCCCAGTCTGGCATGAACGGCTCGAATAGTTCCTGTATTAAATGAAGTGCCTTCTGAAATACGAAATGCCTGGTCGTGAATTGTCATACCCGTTACCATAGCTGCCTGCTAGCTTCAGTGTAAATATTGCTAAAATATCAAATCAATTTGAGCGCAATTTAAACCCGGATGATTGTAACCACTCTTAAGTTTGTCTGCCTTGAGAAAGCTAGCATGTCTCCAACATAGTGATAACACTCGTTGCCTTCTCTAGTGCAGCTCAACCAGGTCTCGTACCATTCGTCGATATTTGTGATATCATAAATCCCAGAAAATATGCATTGTAGTCCAAACGAGTTGTCTGTTGTAGTTTTTGAAAAGTGATTTCTGTTAAATAAAATATCTCCTTTTGAAGTGGACTTTGAGCTTTGTAACTTTGCAGATCTTTTTTATGCTCAAACAGCAACATTACAGACTAACTAAAGTTGAAAAAGTGAAAAAGCATAATAGGACCCCTTTAAATATTTATGCATTTAGTGTTACATTTTTAATTATACAATTTATGGCTCTTACAAGCAGGTTAACCCGCATTTAAATGTTTTTTTATTTAGCCATTTTCTGTTAAAACAAACATGCATCTTATGCTGGTATAGTCAGATAGAGCTGAATACATTCAGGGCTCTAGACAAAAAAAATCGAGTAAGGAGCCATTGGCTCCTATAAGAAAAAACTTAGGTGCCAAATTTTTTTTTAGGTGGCCACAGAATAAACGTGTTTTTTTTTTGTTTTTTTTACATTTTAACATTTCAATCATACTGTCATGTGTTTATGTCTCATCTTTTCTTGACTTTCTCAGCATTTTAATCCATCTTGTAGATGACCTGGGAATTAAGGTTCACTTAAAGTGGGAATTAAATGTCTTTTCCAACAAAATATACAGTCACAAAGAATTGTTCATTACACAGAATCTGTACCAATATCATGGACCATAAGCAACACTTGGCCACTGAGTGTAGTTTGGGCTCCTCCTCAATGCATGCTGTAAATGTTGTCATACACTCAGAGGCGGACAAAGTACTCAATTCCATTACTTGAGTGAAAGTACAGATACTGCTGGTCAAATATTACTCCATTACAAGTAAAAGTTGTAAAGACAGATTTTTACTTAAGTAAAAGTACAGAAGTACTTGCTTTTAAAAGTACTTAAGTACCAAAAGTAAATTTCCTTTTTTATGTCAATGCACTGTTTTATTATTATACGTAATACTTGCAATACTTCTGAAGCAACTTACAATACATTACACCTACTGAATACACTGACTAGCTTGTAGTATCTTTGGAATAAAGATACTTAAGTACAATACTCAAGTAAATGTACTTAGTTACTGTCCGCCTCTGCATACACTCTTAAAAATAAAGGTGCTTCAAGATGCTATAGAAGAACCTTTTTTGTCTAAATGGTTTCATAATGAACCTTTAACATCTGAAGAACCTTTACATTTCACAAAAGGTTCTTTGTGGCGAAAGAAGGTTCTTCAGATTATAAAAAGTCGAGAAAGAGATGGTTCTTTAAAGAACCTTTGACTGAATGGTTCTTTGTGGAACCAAAAATGGTTTTATAAAGAACCTTTTAAGCACCTTTATTTTTAAGAGTGTATGTCTTTCACACTTTCAGTCTGTTTTTCGTAATTAGTAAAATGCAATTTTATTGGAGTTGAATCATGTAGACAACAGGTTAAGTAAAAATATTAAAATGCAATAGTGCATAAATATAGCAGAACGCTCCTCTTTATAGTTATTTTTCTAGCTGACTGACGAGCTTATGGACACCGAACGGTTATTCTGAGGTAAATGTATATATTACTTGCAATGTTTAAAAGCTTTACACGTTTTCCGCCATTTGAAACACTGAATAATCTTTTACATGAGACATTTCAGTAAGTTGTACTGTAGGCTCTCTTATAAAATAGCCTACCTTTTGATGTCAATTCGTGTTTATTATGTACTATAGTAGTAAAGAGAAAGATGGGTTCACTTGCCGCTTGAATTGAGGCGCTAAAGCGATCACGTCTGCCGCATTAAAGAGCGCCAAAACAATGTATATTTATTGTTTGAATTTCGTTTCCTTGAATTTTAAAGATGATACTTTGTTTATTAAAAAGTAACAAAGCACAAAGCTTTTTTGCGATTACTGGACGGCAAGTGCGCTTCAAATAATATGAAGTTCACGCATTAACACAACATAGACTATAAGATCTTGATAAGAAGATGCCATATTAGTAATTATTATAAACGAGAATAGTTAACGATATTTCCAATATCCACACAGCTGACAGCTTTACCTGTTGTAGTTTCTTCAAGTTGTGCACGAAATAGACTCTCACTTTCACTTCACACGTCTCCGTCATTTCGATCTCTCTCGCGCTGCACAACTGAGCTGCGTTTAGCAGGTGTGTGTCAGCGCTGCTGTGCTGCAGAGATGAGGACTGTTTGAAACTCTTTTTTTCCACTAAAACTTTGATGCGCATCATCTCAGTTTAATACGTGAACATAACAAAAGATGTGATCGCAAAACAATCAGGAAAAAAGGCATTACATGCAAATTTTTAAGTTATAACATGTAAATATATATAGTCACCAGTGGCGACCTCAGCAAGAACTTCACTCGCAAATTAATATTTTTAGTCGCAGCCCTGACATTCCAGTTTATTGTCAATGGAGTGTACATTAGAAAGCAATATTGTAGGAAGAGCCACTCTGGTGGGGCTTGTCACGAATTCGGTCCATGGACTTCCGTTTATTCACCACCAGAGGTCACCCTTTCCTTTACATTGACTCTCGCACAACACAAACTATTGCATAGCACCCCGGACTACATATCCCATCATTCATTGTACGGTTTTCACACTGCACTGACTGCACTCATTGCACACAGCTGTTTCTAATCACCTCACTCACTATATAACACCCACTCTAACCACCTTTCTCTGCTGAGTAATGTTTAGCCTGTACCCCTTTCCGAGTCTCCGTGTTTTCCTTGTTTTGCCTTGCCTGTTTCTGCGGCATCTGATCTTTGCCTGTTTTCCTGGATTTTTCCCTCTCGTCTCGCCCCTGTGATTCTGTCTGCCGATCGGTGACCTACGCTAGCCCTAGGACTATTCTTGTGTTTTGCCCGCCATATACCTGTTTGCCGTTGTTTGACCCTGCCTGTTTACAACGTCTCTTTAATAAAAGCTTGCAGATGGATCCACACGTCTCGTCAACCCCGTTACAGAGCTAATAACTCCACATTTTCCCTCAAATTGCTTTTGACTTCTTATTTTCTGACACCTTGTTGGAAATCTTGTTTTTGTAAAGTCTTAAACGGAATCCTAAAGTGCATGGTAATCCTTGTCTTTGTCTCCCAACAATATAAAGAAATGAGATCAGATTTGAATGAGATCTGATCTGACAGTATGCATTTTTTTTCTTGTTGTCTTGTTTCAAATGCATAAAATGTTGGATCCTTCATGTATTTCTTGAAGAAATTATGTTTACATGTGATCACTACATTTGATTTTTTTTCTTATGTATATTCAATTTTTTTTCTTGCTGACATCTAAAAGAGTTTTGTCTTTTAAAGAAGCATTTGCAGCATTGTATTAACTGTTATTTAGTGCTCAAAGAATATCTTAAATATGTTTCTTCGTGTCCTTCTGTCAAGCCATATGCTTCCCAGTTATAAATTGACATTGTTTTCTTAAAATTGAAAATTTATAATTTGAAAACCCAGGTAAAGGAACTGCCAACCTTCAAGGATGTAGATTTCAGAAATAACATGCAGCGGGTGTACATCAGTGAAGAGGAGAAAGAAAAGCTTTTGGATAAACTGAACAGGGACATAGAGGTGAGAGGATTTAATTATATAATTTACATATTATTACATTCGTCTCAAATGTACTTTTAACTGTATTATGTTATATGTGAAAATATGTATTTATAGTTTTTACCCACTTTAAAACTGAGAAGCCAAGGTCATTCTTACACCCAATAAACCCTTTCACTTTCTTTTTTTTTCTGAAAATATGAATCAAGCATGTCTCAGTGTCCAAAACCTTAAGGAATATTTTCATTCTGCCAATAGCAAAATATTTTATAGGTTTTTATATTTCATATTTTCATAGTTTCATAGGTTTTTGTTTTACAAGGTTCATAGGTTTTATGTATACAAATATGAAATTGTACCGTACATGCTGTTTGCCCTCTTGTATGAAGCAGAGGAGGAAATATTTTTTGTATTGCGCATGATAATATGTTCTGCTCAATTAATACTACCTATATTATTTTCTATAGCAAGAAACTTATAACGAAGAACAACCTGGTTTTCTTTACTTTTTATAAGGGACATACTGAAATTAATAGTCTGTTTGTATATCTGTGTTTTGGCAAGTTTCTTGTGCGTTTGAAGATCATGGACTACAGCCTGCTGCTGGGCATTCATGATGTCGGGAGGGCAGAGCAAGAGGAAGCGGAAGAAATTAAGGACTCTTTAAGTGAAGAGGAGGAGGATTCAGCGAATGACCTATCCCTTACAGCTGTGGGGTCTTTTGGCACTTCCCCTGAGGGCATTGCAGGGTACATGAGCTCTTATAAACCTCTTGGTCCAGGAGAGTTTGACCCTTATGTTGATGTGTATGCCATCCAGAGCGCAGTTGGTGAGTCACATTCCAGTCTCTACAGTGTAAATAAGTTTAATAGGTCAACATCATTTGCATGTCAAGCTCTACATGACTTCCTGTTGACAGTAGGTGGCACTGTTTAACACTGTGATGCACTATTAGCAACACACTAATAAACCATTGAGTGCTAAACATGCTAGAAACATGCTCAAACATGCTAGCAACACTTAATAAACCATTGAGTGCTAAACAAGCTAGAAACATGCTAGCAACACTTACTAAGTGCTAAAGCATGCTATTAATGCCATGAAGCAGGAAGTTGTTGTAACTCATGCATGCAATGTCCAATCTGCCCCAAACTTCACACGTTTGATAAGAGTCCTGGCCTGAACACATCTAAAGGCCAATATTCAGTTATAATCATAGTGCCACCTGTTGGCAACAGAATATTTCATGTTTTACACTAACTCAAACATACCATGTTCAATCTGCACCTAACTTCACATGTTTGATAAACATCCTGGCCTTAAGACATTCACATGCCAATATTCAGTTATAGTCCTACTGGCAGCAGGAAGTTTGCACATATAAAATACAATATTTACCACTTTAAATGCATATTGTCCACCGTTCACTGTTTTCCTAAGGTGGAGGTGGCTCCGGGTATGAGGGCCCTTTCAACACTGTTTGCAGCTTTAATTATTCTTATGTTTGTCTCTCCTTAATCTAGGTGCCCCACATAGAGAGGTATACTTCATGGGTCTAATAAACATTCTGAGCCAGTATACAAAGAAGAAAGCAGCCCATGCAGCAAAAACAGTCAAGCATGGAGTAAGTAACATTTTATGAATGGACAACTGAGACTTAATTGTGTAGTTATTTGATTGTTATATGCTTATTACACTTTAATTGTAAAAAGAATAAACTGAGCTGTAAATACTATTATCATTATAATTATTATAGATATTACATGTTACAATTTTTTTTGGTTCTGTTCTTTTCATTTTGCATTTTAAATTTTTTTTATTTAAAGGCTGGGGCTGAGATCTCTACAGTTCATCCTGAACAATACGCCAAGCGGTTTCGAGAATTCATTGCAAACATCTTTGCCTAATTGAGAGCATTATATTCTTCCAAATCTAGTGGACCAAAAAAAAATTTAAAAAAATACTTTGATTTGGAGCTGATGGTTTGTACGATTTCCTGAAAGCATTATTTAATTATTAAAATGTTTAGCATATATGAATGATAAACGCTGTCATGAAATTATATTTTAGAATGGCAATAAGAATTTTATAATGCAAATATAAAATATAATTTGTACAATAAAATTCTGTTGTACAATAAAAACTGCTGATATGGTCCATGAAGTGGATGTGCAGTCATAACTGTGAAACATTGCAATTTAAATAGTTTAAATAAAATGTGAAATTTTAGTCTGCAGGTTTTTCAAACAGTGAATATATTTATGTATTTTCACAAAACAAATATGAAAGTTTATGTTTGTCATTTAACTCTTTTTGACTTTTTGATGTAGCCTATAAGTTTGAAATCATTCAGAAAGCTAAGAGACAGGCAAAAAAATTGACAAGGTATAATTTGTTACAAATAAAAGTATTAGTAGAAAATTCGGATAAGGTCTATTTTGTAACAAAATACAGCACAAATGCTGGGGGGAAAAATGTATTCGAAAAAATTGGGGTATTTCTCAGTGATGAATTGCTGAGAAATATATTTCCAGATCCTCCAGTGATTAGTTTTAGAAAAAGTACAACCTTAGGGGACAAATTAGTACATAGTTATTTACCACCTAACCGTGTAAGTTCTTGGTTAGGGAATAAAACTAAGGGTTGTTTTAAATGTCATCACTGTAACCATTGTGATAATGTGGTACAGGGTAAAACATTCTTAGATGAAAATACAAATTAGGTTCATTCTATTAGACATTTTATTAATTGTCAAACTACCCATGTTATTTATAGTCTAGAGTGTCCTCAATGTAAGGTGTTTTATGTTGGAAGAACAAAAAGACGATTACTGGATCGATTGGCTGAACACAAATATGCCATCAGGAGGGGTAATGATGAATATCCTATGGCAAAACATTTTAATTCATGCATAAAAGTAATCCTTCAATCCTTAAAATATAATATATTGATCATGTGAATATTACTATTAGGAAAGGCAATAGAGAACTTAAACTTAACCAAAGAGAGACATTTTGGATTTACAAATTAAAGGCCAGTATGTATCCAGGATTAAATGAGGACTTGGATTTTAATAATTTTTTATTTCTTTATTTATTTGAAGTAGTATTTTTGAGTATGAAAATATGCTGTACTTTTTGAGTGTGTAAATTGCTGTTTTGTGAATGTTTAAAATTATAGAGAGTTGTTGGTCACATGACTATGATTAGATGACTTAATGAATGACACTGCTTTCACCTGTGCTAAGTTTGTTGGTTGCTCTCCCTGAAGAAGGCATGTGCCAAAACGCATTGGAGAGTTTTTAGATTTCCTTGATGTAGCCATCTGATAATAAAGGCTTTTTATTTACAAGAGTGCCATGGTCATTTTGAAGTTTTCTTTGATGATATCAGGGGCGGATTTAGTGAATGGGCGCCCCAGGCAAAATATAGGAATGGGGCCCTATACATTTTCACACATTTTCCTAGATCAACCTTGAGGTTCCTTTTTTGTTGTGATGCTTGCTGCTGCACAATGGTGCCCCATAGTTGTGTCCAATGTTTCTACATTTTCATGTACATGTTATAATGGATTTCTTTCATGGTGTGGGGGGGGCTGTAAATGATCAGTGAGAGCAGAAGGAATGTGTCACACGTTTTAAACTCAACAAAATGGTAAAATACATATATCAATATATCATGCTCACAGATGAGAACAAAACAGCGTTGGATGAAGTAGATTAGAGCCCTGCACGGGTCTCAAATAGGCCCTAGCCCATCTTTTTCCCCCTTTCACAAAAAAAGCTTATACTACTGTTTCAGCTATTAAAACAGTTCAGTTTTGTATGCAATGGAAAAGTGATTATATTTCGTTTAGTTTTTTAATAAAGTAAATTTAGAAAAATGTTTGGAGCATTTTTTTGTTCGTTAATATGTAATTTTTTTAAAAGTAGCCTAACGACCAGCGGCAGACAGTGAATTGATCATAGCCTGTATGTTTGATCAATTTAGCCTTCTCAAATCATCACGACTTGCCTAAAATAAAATCTATAGATATAAAACAGTTAAAGCATATCACAATGTTAGTTTAAGTGTTTAACCTAGATAAATGTGCGCTGTTAGACGCATGTCCTATCGTTTGTGCGGAGAGTGGAAGCTGAAGCGCGCTCGACATGGAGGCGTCAGTGCGATCACTTGCATTTTTTTCTAACAGTGGAAACAACTTAATATGCAGTCATTTTTGTTCATAAAGGTAAGAGTAATACGTCATTCTAAACTGTAAAGGGGCTGTTTTATTTGTGGGCACTCACAATATCGACAAAACGTTGTGCTTTTATAAAATAAAGAAAACAAACGCTTTCTGCCGTCTCGGTCTTGAACAGGAGCACTTCACAATGATGAACCTAAACTCAGCGAATTGCCTCACAGACACGATAAAAATATATAGAAAGTTTTAAATTACTACTTTAAAACGAAATAATTCAAATCGAAAATAGAAACTCTTTCATTATGTAATCCCTGCATTTCCCTCTAAAGGCACATCTAATGAGGAGATGGCGAGTAATTTTTTTCATCACCATATGGATATCTAAAATATAAAAATAAGGAGAAAAAAAAATTCCCTACAATTAAAAAATAAAACACAAATTATAATGGCATGTGTAAAACTTTGTCCTATAATTGTATAATGTTGCTCTGTTCTGAATACCTGAAAATTTAAAGGATTTGCTGCAACGCAAATTTGTATAGGCCTATGTGAATTATTTATTAACCAATTTTTTTTACCCATGCAGCAAATGCTTTAAAAACTGCTTTAAAATTACTTTATTGCATTCCAGACGCTTTTATACTACTTTTCACTATAAATTTTATGGGTAGCTTGAATGTAAACATTGTCATGAATTCGTTGTATTCCCATTTGTAAAATACCCAACAAATTAATTGTTGTAGGCTAGCCCGATCTCATGAAAGTGCGTAGTATAGCACGATTTTCTGCTTCAATTTGGTGTAATATTTCTATGCAGAAACTGACTTTGGCATGCAAAAGACTGATAAATTCATAATTAATGGTATGGCTGGTTCAGTCGACATTAATATGGGACACACAGCCCTATGATAACTGCTGAAATGTTTGTGCTCATTAAATGTTTGTGCACCAGCGCTCATGGTACTCACAGTGCCGTACACATGCAGGCGCCACTGACTCGGATGGTTGTCATGGTAATAAATACCGAAAACAGCAACTGTTCGCGTGTCAGCGCTTAATGCGCATATCCTATATGAAAAGCATTTTAGGGGACCCTTGGCTTTTGGGGGCCCAAGGCGGTCGCCTACCTTTGCCTAATGGGTAAGTCCGCCCCTGGATGATACAAGAAGTTCATTTAATTGATACATTTTTTGTGCACACCAATGCACACATTAAATCAAGAGACAAAAAAGGGTCACCAGGATTATTTAAGGAAAACGTAATTTTGAAATGCCTTCACGCACGTTCATTTGAAAATATTTGTTCTTTAATAAATTAGCCCTGGGTGTAGTATATTAATGCTGGTATTTGTAAGTTAAAATGTTTTTCTAGTAAAAAACTTTTCCATTTTTTTATACACAGATAGTATAGTATTCTTGTGGAAATTTCTAGTACCACGTTAAGAATAACTCAAATCAAACTGTACCAAAACCGTAATACATACTGAACTGTGAGCACTTTGAACCCTTTTGCCCTTATTAGATATACCTTGCTAGTACCGGTTTGGAACAGCTTTTGCCTTCAGAACTGCCCTAATTCCTCATGGCATAGATTCAACAAGGTGCTGGAAACATTCCTTAGATATTTTGTCAATGATAGCATCATGCAGTTCCTGCGGATTTGTCAGTTGCACATCCATGATGCAAATCTCCATTCCACTACGTCCTGAAGGTGCCATATTGTCCGATCGCTACCACTTTGTTTATTTAAATGGGGAGTCATCTCAATTATCACCAGTAAAATATGGAGTGCCACAAGGATCTGTCCTAGGTCCTCTGCTATTTTCAATATACATGTTGCCCCTTGGTAATGTTATTAGAAAATATGGGATTAGTTTCCACTGTTATGCTGATGATACTCAACTGTATATCTCAACAAAACCAGATGAAACTTCTAAATTATCTAAGCTAACAGAGTGTGTTAAACATGTAAAAGAATGGATGGCCAATAATTTTCTCCTACTAAATTCAGATAAGACAAAGATATTACTTATTGAACCAAAAAACTGTACACAGAATCTCTTATATTACAATTTTCAATTAGACGGATGCACTGTTAATTCATCTACAGTCAAAAATCTGGGTGTTATATTAGACAGCAACTTCATATTGTCAAAATCACATTTCCCATGTTATAAAAACAGCATTCTTCCATCTTAGAAACATTGCCAAGCTACAAAACATGTTACCTGTTTCTGATGCAGAAAAGCTAGTTCATGCATTCATGACCTCTAGACTGGACAATTGTAATGCACTGCAAGCTGGTTGTCCTGCATCTTCTCTAAACAAGCTACAAGTAGTCCAAAATGCAGCGGCTAGAGTCCTTACCAGGTCAAGAAAATATGATCATATTACCCCAATTATACAGTCTCTGGACTGGCTACCTATTAAGTTCCGTATCAGTTACAAAATATTATTACTTACTTACCTTAATGGGTTAGCTCCTGCATACCTAACTAGCCTTCTACCACGCTACAATCCATCATGCTCCCGAAGGTCGCAAAACTCTGGACTTTTGGTAGTACCTAGGATAGCAAAGTCCACTAAAGGAGGTAGAGCTTTTTCGCATTTGGCTCCCAAACTCTGGAATAGCCTTCCTGATAACGTTCGGGGTTCAGGCACACTCTCTCTGTTTAAATCTAGATTAAAGACACATCTCTTTGGCCAAGCATGTCTGATCAAATGCACATTATTATTTATTAGTTTGGGTTAAACAAATCAATTTTGTTTGGTTGGAACAGCAGCTACGCTAATTATGTCTCTATTTGTTAACTGATTTTTCCGTACATTTCTGCCATATGTACATTGACTGACAGTCACCACTGATAAGCTACTACTAAATATTGTAGAAACTTAATTTGCTGTAAAGTTGCTTTGAAACTATTTGTATCATGAAAAGCGCTATACAAATAAACTTGAATTGAATTTAATATTGGTTTGAGATCTGGTGAACGGAGGCCATTTGATCTCATTGTCATGTTCAAGAAACCAGTTTGAGATGATTGGAGCTTTGTGCCATGGGGCATTATCTTGCTGGAAGTAGCCATCACAAGATGGGTACATTGTGATCATAAAGGGATGGACATGGTCAACAGCTCAGTGTTGTGCCATTTAAACAATACTCAATTGGTACTAAGGGGCCCAAAGTGTGCCAATATCCCCCACACTATTACACCACCAGCAACAGCCTGAACCATTGACGCAAGGCATCATGCTTTCATGTTGCCAAATTCTGACCCTACCATCCAAATGCTGCAACAGAAATCAACACTCATTGAAAAACCTTTTTCCAGTCTTCCCTTGTCGAATTTTGGTGAGCCTGTGCAAATCCTCAGTTTCTTGTTCTTAGCTGAGAGGACGGACACCCGGTGTGCTCTTTCAAGGTTTGACATGTTGTGCATTCAGAGATGCTCTTCTGTGTATCTCGGTTGCTGCAACAAGTGGTTATTTCAGTTACTGTTGCCTTTCTATCAGCTCAAACCAGCCTGGACATTCTCCTCTGACCTTTGGCATTAACAAGGCATTTTCACCCACAGAACTGCTGCTCACTGGATATTTTCTCTTTTTCTGACCGTTCTCTGTAAGTCCTTGAGATGGTTGTGCATGAAAATCAGTTCATTGTTGATTCTGGCCAGACAAACAAACATGGTGTGGTTTAATTCCAAGCAGCATCACGAGTCAGATTGTGGATTGATAACTTGATATCACAGTCTATTTTGATATTCTACATATTTTCAGCTGGCCAGAATTTTAAGATCGCAGTGGACATGAAGGACTATAATGCGATGAGAGCACTCTAAAACATGTAGTGCTTTATAAGTAATCAGCAAGATTATAAAATGTATGCAATGTTTAACAGAGATCCTAATATGGTCAGACTTCCTGGTTCTATTAAGAACTCTAGCTGCTGCATTTTTGACCAGCTGGAGTTTGTTTATTAAGTGCGCAGAGCAACCACCCAATAAAGCATTACAATAATCTAACCTTGAGGTCATGAATGCATGAATGTCATACTTTAGATATACTATACTTAGATATACTTAGATATGGTTTTACAAATATTAGAAACATGGCTTTCAAATTAAAGATTGCTAGCTATCTACATAGAAACCGGCTACGAATTGAAACAGATGACACAGCCTCAGGCTCAGACAACCCATAACAAACTGGCTGTGTGTTTTCTTTTCAGCTTTTCAAATAAATGCCAAAATAAAAAATAAAATAAAACAAAAATAAAATAAAATTGAAAATTTCATCCGATACCCCTTTTAAATAAATATTTAAGGTTGTGTTTGTTTTCTATTAAGAGTCAAAAAAGTAAGCATCTCTTTCATCTTCTTTAAGCATAAAATAGCAGCCATATCTTCATTTCTAGAAAAGAGCTATTGAATATGATAAGGAGTTGAGACAAATTGATTATTTACAAAGCAATCTTTTGTGGTAGAAGTGATAGTTCTTCCATATTTGTAACAAGGTGTTAATTTTGTGGTTTTGGCTAAATGGAGTATACACAAGACTAGATAATGATCTGATATATCAATGCTATAAACACTGATTCCATGCAACAATAATAAATCTAAAGTATGATTGCGACAATGAGTGGGTCCTGACATGTTTTCTAACTCCAATAGAGTTCAGAATGTCTATAAATGGTAATCCCAATATGTCTTTCATTATCTACATGGATATTAAAATCAACAAAAATTAAGACTTTATCTGCTGCCTGACCTAACTCAGATAGAAAATCAGCAAAATCTTTAATAGAGTCTGTATGATGCCCTGTATTCAGTAACCAGTAAAAATGCCAAAAAGGATTTATCATTTACACTTAGAGGATGTTATATAAAGCACCATCACTTCAAAATAAATTATAATTGAAACCATACCTCTGAGAAATACTGAAAATATTATTATAAATTGTAGTAACACCTTCCCCTTTACCTTTTGGATGCAGCACATGTTTATAACAGTAATTTTGAGGGTAGACTCGTTTAAAATGTAATTGTCTGGTTTTAGCCAGGTTTCTGTCAAACAGAGCACATATAGTTTATGATCTGTGATCATTTACCAAAAAAAAAAAGTAATTTTTTACTTTTTACGTGAAATTTCAACGGTCTCAAGATTGACTACTTGTTAAGGATGTCTTTGGATGTAAGTCACATTGCATCTCTTTCATTATTAATGTGGATCTTAATTTAACCAACAATTAAAACTCTTATCTGGGGTCCAGCTGACCCCATTTGAATTTTCCTTTATTTTTTAAAAGTGTTCCCTTCATTCCATGGGCATGAAATTCTGTGACTTTTCCTAAATAATCTATCTAAACACACACACAAAATCGGGACTTGATTTGGTTGTTCTAAAGGTGTGTAAAAAAAATCACCGTTAAAGGTCATTGGGGTCAGATTGACCCCACATTGAAAATGAATGGGAAAATGTAAAAATTTATTTATTTTTTCATTTCATTTGTCAAAATAAATAAATAAATCAAGTATAAATCTGAAAATTTCTGCATTTAAATAAAGGTCTGGTCCTAGACCATAAACACAAAGTGGAACGAACTTTCTATCTCATACACACACACACACACACACACACAAACACATACATGTGTGTGACTGCAACAGAGAGCATTTTTATAGAAATTGCCAAATAAAATCAACAAAACTGGCATAAATCTGAAAAATGTCCATATATAAATTAAGGACTAATACTAGAGCACAAAGGCAACATGGAACAAGCATGTTCACTCTCTCTCTCACACACACACACACACACACACACACACACGCAGGTGTCTGGGGCATTTTTTTGATTTTGGCAAATAAAATCAGACATAAATGCACAACAGTGTGAAGGGGTAGACATAATACACCACACACACACACACACACACACAGAAAGAGAGGGAAAAGGGCATATAAAAGAAAGATGAAAGGCAGCTAACCTTTTGCACTCTGAGAAAGTTTACTGTTTGATGAAAGAGCTGCAGCAGTATTTTGAAAACATCTCACAGTTAGGGTATAAAAGTGGCTGTCTGGGTCCTGCACTGAGCTCATTCTGTGGCAGCACCATGGCCAAAAGGTACAGTCTTGAGGAGACCCTGGATTTCATACTGGATCAAAGTGACAGTGAAGAAGGCCCAGAGAACACTGAATCAGATAGTCCTGAGGACTTTACTACTGACACAGAAGATGAAACTGAGTTTGAACAGGATTACCAGGAATGTGAAGAGGAAGATTATGCAGTGTTTATTTGTGATAAATAATTTTCTAAAATAAATAGTATGTGATTACAGTCATGTCTTTTAGTGGTGACTTGTAACATTTCTGCAAATTTATGTATAATAATCATAAAAAAAACAGACAACAACAAAAATAAATACAAAAATACAGGTTTTTAAATGTATTTTAGAATGTTTAAATATATATTCACAAAATATATATATCATAAAGTTGTGAGGAGAAGTTGAAACATGAAGAAAACTGGACTTGAAACTGAACTGAAAATGAATGAATCCCTATGGACCTCTGCTGGATATATGTGGTCATTGCACTTTCTTTCTTTAACTATAATACCTAAAGATATTCCTCTAACCTGCAGATGGCAGTATTCTATCCCTAACACATAGGCCAATATCCAGAAACCGTTTATATTTAATTTAGGTCATAATTTAAGGGTTTTTGTCATAAAAAAATATATTTTTTATAAGCCAATTTATAGCATAGTTGAATATTTGTGCAGTACATAGGTAAAAAACTACCAAATATCCCCAAAACACAGCATAAATGTATAGCTGAGAAGTAAATAAAAAAAATTATATATAGTTTGTCATATAAAATTTTTTTATTTCCTTATACAATCGCTCTGTAAATGTTTGGGGTCTATCTGACCCCAAGGGACTTTAACGTTGCTCAAATCAGGGGACGATTAAAGGTTAAGCATTTGCTAGTATTAGTTGGACAGAAAATCTATGTAATGAGGAGTGGAGATCCATGTGTGGCTTAATTTATACAAGATCATTAAGACAGGTAGTAGACAGGGTTATTAGAGACAAGGCAAAAGCAGAGTCAGAGTACAGGCAGAGGGTCAGGGCAGGCAGCAAACACTACATACAAGAGTCCAAACAGCAGAGCAAGGAGATCGAGGCAGGCAGCAAGAATTTGTGAATCAAGGAACATTCCTTCCTTGGAAAAACGTTTAACAGGTCTCTACAAAGACCAAGAGCAACAAGGAAATGGACCAAGCTGTGAGTATAAGTTATGATTAACAGGGCAGTATATTTTTTTAGAGGGTGTCATTTAACTATCGTTCATGCATTTCTCTCTCCTGCACCCATAACTCAGATTATTCCTCATTGTCTTTCTCTCTCGGTCTCATACATCCTACAACTCAGAATTAAGTGCTCCGCTGACTCCTTAACATCTGCTTTACCAATACTAATTTGCATTTCATATGCAAATTAGTGAACACTCTCAATAATGAACACAAAATTGAATGAACACACTCAGTTATGTCCTCTATGGCACAAACATGTAACTCAACCATCTTGAGCAAGAGCAGAAGACCCATGGAGCTTCAAAAAGTTATTTATATTCTAAAATAATTCATTTAATTTTATTTGATCTGATCTGATTTTATTCTTCGTCCACTTCCTCTGCCATAAAAGTTTCTTGACCAAACGGCAATGAGACATCAAAATGTGTATTATGTCACAGACATTTAGCAAGAGCAGAGAGATTTTTCTGACACCAGGTGGTGGTATAATATGTGAATTTAGTTTGCTGTTTGGCATTAAATTTTTTCCCATTTCTGTCTCAACTAGTTTTTGGCTGTTTTTCTGATTTTCACAAAAACTTGCATAGAGACTCTCCAGGAAAATAATTTGTCAAATCATCCCACAAAATAAAAATAAAAATAAAAAAATAAACCAGGAATGTTCAATCCTGCAGTCAGCTCCAACACTAACACACCTAAACCAGTTAAGCAAGGTCTTCAAAAAACTTTCAGGCAGACCTGTTGGTGCAGGTTAGAGCTAAACAGGACTTTGGCCCACGTGATTGACCCATTTACTTTTTACTGCACAATTGTGTTTATATATATTATATATATATGGAATGACCTGCCCAACTCGATCCGAGCAGATGAGTCTTTAGCCATCTTCAAGAAATGGCTAAGACATTTTAAGTCCATCTACACTTGACCCTCTTGCAGTATCTATTCTATTTCCATTTTAACTACTTGTTTTCTTTTTATTTATTATACAAAAATTACCCTCTGAAACACTCTCTATTCTATTAACTTGTTTTCTTTTTATTTATTAAAAATTGACCCCTTTAACACTAGCGTTCCATATTCTTTTTCTATTCTGTCTGCTTGTTTTCTTTTAATTTATTATGAAAAATAAATAAATAAATAAATAAAAACTTGCTACGTGTACTGCGTTAGACTAACTGGGACTTGTCACAGCACTTACATATTATTGCTCTTTTGTTGGTTTTGATTTCTTCTATTGTCCTCATTTGTAAGTTGCTTTGGATAAAAACATCTGCTAAATGACTAAATGTAAATGTAAATTAAATCACTTGTTCACATTTACATTTCCTCTGGCTATTTTAAACAATTATGACTTTGCATTACATTTATTTATTTCTACACTAGGCCTATAGCCTCCTGCATTAAAAATAAATGAATTAATAAAAAAAATACATAAAAAATCAACTTAAAATTAAATAATTATTTTGATACCAACCTCTTATCTTACTCAGCATATTGGGTGCTTTCATTTTTTTGTGTTTTTTATTTATTCATATATTTTTTTACTCTTGCCTTTCAATAACTTTACCAAATAATAATAAATAAAATAAAAAATATATAGAAATAAAACTGAAGTACATTTACTAACTTTACTACAGATGCAGGAGTATATAAAGAGTAATAAAGGCACTGGAGTGAACTTCAGTATCCAGGTTCTCTGATTATTAACATGCATAATTCATGAGGCGATTGTTCACAGTTGGCGCGTCTCCGCTGCTGAGCAACAAGATGGCGGCCGCCGCCGGATCAGGTAAATTTGTGAAAAACTGCCTTTGCATTTGATCATTTTTTCTTTCGTATCCAAAACGAGTTTTATGAAATGATAAAACGCGGAAGAAATATACTTTCATTGAAGTATTCACTCTTGTGGCTGTGTTTAGCGTCTCAGCATTCTTGTGGGTGTGTTTGCACAGCATTAGCCTGTCAAAGCAGTGACATTTATCGCGTTTAATGTCGATGTTGCTTATTTTTGAGTCTGTTTTAAATAGTTTAGGATCCATATACATCGTCCTTAATATATATATATATATATATATATATATATATGGATTAAAGGACAACGGGATTTTAATATAATCTGACGATTCTGTTGATTAGCCATGTAGCTTGTTCAACTGCAGCGTCATGATAGAGAAACAACACAATACATTGGCTGTGTCTCAAAGCCTTGTGGCTGCCTAGCTAGACTGCAGTTGTGTGGACCACAGGCGCGGTCCGTGTCAGTTGTTGTTTTAAACATGCTTTCCTTGTTGGCAGTTCGTTAGGTTTAAGAATATTTTTACTAAAATGCCGTATAGGTAACGTTAGGCATCTCGCCCGTTGACTTTAGTGATGTTGCAAACCTAACATTTCACAATGTCTTCCATTTTTAGCACAATAGCTAACTTTAATAATGTCAGTTCCTTTGCGGACCTCTTGTGGTAAATGTAAAGTACATTCTTACTATTTTATCATTTATCACATTCTTTAACTCACGTGGTTTGTAGCACATAACATACACCTTTCAAAAATAAGGTGACATTATTATACACTAAAGCCCACATCTATTAAAATATATTTTAAAAATGGCCTTTTCTCTTTGTATGCACATGCATGTTATTGTTAATCGACCTTTTTGGGAGCTAACATTAATCATTTGCTCGTGTTATAGAGTGCAGCAGTAGTGGAGGTAACGAATTACAACTACTCGCGTTACTGTAAGTCGTTTTTTTTCGGGTACTTTTCTGAGTATATTTTTAAAGCTGTACTTTTACTTGTGCTTAAGTACAAATTAAGCAAAATAATCTTCTTCGTTACTTTTAAATCATAGTTTGTTACCGAGTACGCCCACAATTTGAATTAATATTCAAACCTTTGATGGCACTTCAGTAGCCAATAAAGATATCCCAACGTAAACGGACCTATATCGGCAAAATATTCTCTCTCTCTCTCTCTCTCTCTCTCTCTCTCTCTCTCTCGACACGGAAGTGACTTAAACTGTCATACATCGACTGGCCGCTAGAGGCTGGCTGCAAAAGGGAGTCAATCCCATAGACTCCCCATGCTAAAATGCCCAACTTTACAGCAGAAAAAAACATGTTTACAGCCTGGTTCAAAAAATTATTTTGGTCTATATAGCTAATTTTGCCCTTCATGACAACTCATCTGTTTAAATTATATTAAGCCTTAAAGATATCCCAACGTAAACGGACCTATATCGGCAAAATATTCTCTCTCTCTCTCTCTCTCTCTCTCTCGACACGGAAGTGACTTAAACTGTCATGCATCGACTGGCCGCTAGAGGCTGGCTGCAAAAGGGAGTCAATCCCATAGACTCCCCATGCTAAAATGCCCAACTTTACAGCAGAAAAAAACATGTTTACAGCCTGGTTCAAAAAATTATTTTGGTCTATATAGCTAATTTTGCCCTTCATGACAACTCATCTGTTTAAATTATATTAAGCCTTAAAGTTCTGCATAATTAAGGGCATGGGCACTTGAGTGACAGGTGGATTGCCGCTGCTGTCACCACTGTCGAGCTAGGTGGGCGTGGTTTCAGCAACCAGCTCCCGCCTCTTTACCCATTTTCGATTATCCGGGAGTGACGCGCGGTGACGTGCTGCATGCCGGCTCCGCCTACTTTAGGCTTCAAAAACGCTCTTCCGAAACCTACGGGTGACGTCACGGACACTATGTCCATTGCAGTGATGGGCAAACTTGGCCCTTCCAGGCCACTTTCCTGCAGAGATTTGATCCAACCCTGATATGACTCACCTGCCTGTAGCCTTCTAGTAGTCTTGAAGACAATGATTATAGCTTGGAGCTACCCTCTGAAGGAAAATGACCTGGAAGGGCCAAGCTTGCCCACCCCTGGTCTATGGTATATACTAGTGCTTTAATTATACCGGTTTCACGGGTGACCGGGTGTTAACCATATTTTCTACTGATTGAGAGAGGAAATACTGCAGTATATTGACTTAGAATGCCCTATTTTACTGTCATGATGAGTGAATATTGTCAAAAAATACCACACTAAATAGTGACTAAACACGACCCCTTTTAATACATGTTAACCAGGAGTCATTCTCATTTATAATCGTGGCATCGTCTGATAAAATCAACATGCATCTACACTAAAGAGCGGCTATGCGGTTGTTTTGGCTATATTACTTTTTTGTCTCATGCAGCGCACTGCCTGCGTCTGAGTGATTAAAAAAACAACAAACAAAAAAGTGCATGTGATATTAACAGACGAACTACGCTCATTTATAATTCCAAACAATCGGTAAGCGACAGGTGCTAGGAAACGCTGTTTTGTACTCATTTATTGAGGAGTCGGCTGCGGTGCTTCTCTGCCGCTCACTGCACAGAACAGATGCCGAGAGAGGTGACACTTCTCCAGGAAAGTCAGACCTCGCGTTCGCGGGACAGCACTGGCGAAATCTTCCAACTGAACCATAGCTAAGGTTTATCCAAAAAATAAGGTTTGTAACCATAGATTTATGAATATTCTATGGAAA
Source organism: Sinocyclocheilus grahami (assembly GCF_001515645.1). Classification (NCBI taxonomy): domain Eukaryota; kingdom Metazoa; phylum Chordata; class Actinopteri; order Cypriniformes; family Cyprinidae; genus Sinocyclocheilus; species Sinocyclocheilus grahami. Next base: position 428,617 of record NW_015505785.1, read on the forward strand.
AAAGACGCTAAAAGGGTCTGAAAGTGGCTAAATCTAGTGCTAAAGTGTGTGTGTGTGTGTGTGTGTGACTCTCTCGGCGGTGGATATTTGTGGCGGTCAATGTGGATATTGTGGATGAGTTCTTCTGTGTCATCACGTTCTATTAGTTCTACAGCTTCAGTTTCAGAACTTTCATGCTTAGTAACACATACAGCTGTTCCCTCACCACAGTGCAACAGTGAAAAGGGACCCCTTTCAAACGGTGTCACGTTCCGAATGTTGTTTTAACGAATAACGGTATTGCGGTATTTAAAAAATTAATATCATAACAAAAATACACCGGTATTCGGTATGAACCGGTATACCGCCCAGCACTAGTATATACACGTATATACCGAATATACACTGACACAAGCTGCGTCTCTCTCTCCTCTCCGACAGTGAGTTTGACATGCGTCCACCTTCTGCCAATTACAGAGTCTGAATGTCTGCGCGGGGATTGCAGGTATTCCGCATAATTTTAATCATTCCCGCACAAATGTGGCGAGCGCTTTATTGTAACATGAGAACACTGTCATGTAATCGCAGAAAACTGGATGCGAGCTCTCAAATAGGCCTAACTTATACAAATGAACTGTCTATCTGCTTGTGCGCACTCAGACTGTGTGCAATAGCGATCTATCCGTGCTTTTAAATTATTTCTCTTTGCTCCTGGATTAAACATTGTGAAGAATAGATCCACGCCTGACCGATGAAAATGTTACTGCAAATTGTATTGGCTGTTAGTGAAATGCACCAGAAAGTCTTTCAACAATCAAAGATGGAACTTTAATTTCTTTACAATGTAAGTATGCTAGAAATTTTCTGGTATTGGATATTTGTATTTGTACATATAATATCGTAGTCTGTCTAACTGCATCACTACATTGTACAGTCATTACAGGTCAAAGCCATCTGATGTTCCATTTATCTAAATAAACAACATATATGGCTCTTAAAACACTGCCTATGAAAATTCAGTATTGTCATATTTCGAATACCTCAACTGAATTGAGGTCATTTGTTTTATAATTTTATTACCGACTGTGTACTTGTCCTTTTTTGTAAATTCAGTTCAGTTTGAAATAAAATTTGAAATCATGCTTCCTTTTGCTGTGAGCTTTTGCAACAGTTATCCTATTTTAAAGACACAAATACACAGAATGAGCAAATGTTTAAGATTGAGATTTTTGTAATGGTAATTGATCAATATATGTGTGTAAATAAAAGCCTATTAAAATCTGTTCATCATATAAAGTGAATGTGTCTTTTTAGAAGACTTGGATTAAAGTGGTCATATGATGCTGCTAAAAAGAACATTATTTGGTGTAGTGAAATGTTTATGCGGTTTAACGTTCAAAAAACACATTATTTTCCACATACTGTACATTGTTTCTCCTCTATGCCCCGCCTTTTTGAAACGCATCGATTTTTACAAAGCTCATCGGTCTGAAAAAGCGAGGTGTGCTGTGATTGGCCAGCTATCCAATGTGTTGTGATTGGCCGAATACTTCAAGCGTGAGAAGGAAATGTTACGCCCCTAACATACTGTTGATGCCGTGTCCGGCCGGAGCGACGAGACATAAACATTAAAACCCATTATAAACTAGGTATTTGTGGCATCCAGTGGGGACATAATTACTGATTATAATGACTTATACTGTCTTTTTACGTGTTGCATTGCATCGCGCCGCGTAAACATAAAACTCTGTCTGCATTTGTGATCGGAGAACCCCGGCTTAGCGTGAGCTGGACTCCGCTTTGTCCACGGTGAAAGTTGATGTATTCCCTCAGCGACCAGCACAGATCAGCTCTAGGCATGACGAGGCGGATATCATCCTGTTTTGGAAGACCAAACAAAGTAGTTTCGCTTTCACAACGAAACACACAGTGTCTTCAGGATATGGCTGCAGCGTCAACCATACTGCAGCGAGAATAAAAGTTACGCCTTCTTTCTTTGCGTGAACATTTGGGCGGCGTTATGCAAATCTTCCCAGATCGTGACGTAGGTATGTGGGGGCGTGTTAGAACGAGCCGTTTTAGGTAGGTGTGACTGACTCTGAACTTTTATAAAGAATATCTCTTTGGATTTGAGACTTTAGTCTTTGCAACTTTACAGATCTTCTTTATGCACCAAGAGCTTGTAACACTCCAAAGAGAAAGGAAAAATTGAAATCGCATCATATGACCCCTTTAAACCACTCAAAGCTTGAAAAACAATGGATGAACAAAAAAAAAAAATTGAGATTAAAATATCTATATGGCAGTATACAGTACGTGGAAGCTTTGCCAATGGTATTGAAAATGATTCATCATGAAATCAAAAATGACCCTACTTTTTTTTTAGTGCACATTACTAGTCTTGTGGTGAATAATTAAACCGTGGAAGTCAATACACTGGAAAAAAATAATAATAATAATTTTCCAACGTCATTATCTTTAATCCAAAACTGAAAATTTTGCGTCTGCTCTGGAATGACGTTCTGGCTCTGACGTCAGTTTGACGGCTTCGGGAAAATCCTCTTGTTAAGTCATGACGTAAGGACTGCTGTTTCCGGGTCCAAGCCTCTACTCATTTCACTTGAGAATACTAATTCAGCAGCCATTTATGAGCACTATTTAATTAATATTACATATTTAAGCTAAGCATTTAAAAAATTGCTGTGCACACTACAGTCTCCGTGCTCACAGTGTCTCAGATACCCTTTTTTTTTTGCTGAATCACTGTCTGGCCATCTGGGATTTCAGTATGGAGATAAAGGGGTTATAATTTTTCAGTATTACATGACACCCTGGGTGTATATTAGCACAGTTTAGTGTTTTCTTTGGGCGTCTGGCAGAGCGTTAGAACCCAGAGGTGTTGAAGTGTGATGTCAGACTAACAACGTAGCAGATATTCTTAACCACTTCTTTCCAAACGTGAATCTGCTGTGAGCAAGAGGTGGAGTGGAGGTGCACCACAATAAAGCCTCACCCTTTATTCAATCTGTTTCACTTGGGTTAAGGCTAGAAGGGATACATATGGCACTACTGGGCATGTGCACATCAATACGGTGTAATTTGTCACACTGTACAACAATAATTAATATTTTTTGAATTATTGTAAGGGGTAGGTGTAGACATTAATAAAAAACAATCTAATAGGTAGAAAATTCAGTTTAATTGTTAGTTTCCTGTCGGAGCTGTACCCCTTCTAGCCACAACCTTTCAATTGGAAATACATCATAACACTGCATGAAGTCAGTTGCAACTTCTGATTCACGGGTACTTTACTATTGATATTTATCAAGGTATTGAAGTTAGAAATTCCTGTATGATGACTAGGCATGGGCCAATTACCGGTTTCAAGGTATACCGCGATTTGAAAATTTGACGGTTTCAATACCGCTAACATTTTCCGTTATACCGTTCCTGCGGTATGCGCTGTTTTTCATGTCTCCTCAAAGACTGAAAGTGTAGGAATCCCTCAGGTTAAGTGCAGTGTAGAGAGTAACGTGACCCTCCTGTTGGTGCGAGCGAGCTGTCTTTCCTTTTTTTTTTTTTTTGTTGAAAATTAGCAGTCATTCATGTTCAAATTAATCTTCATACTACAACAATAAAAAAAAATAATAATAATTTTCTTTATAAAAAAGCATCAACAGCAACAACACTAATATTAACAATAAAAAAAATAAATGTCTAATGTTTTCAAATGGAGAAAATAAAGTACAGGAGTCATATCAACTTCATTTTAAACTACAGTTTTAGTAGGTTTATAAGCTGTTTAAATATCTACAGTATCAAGAATAGTTCACTGGATAATGTTAATTCACTGAATAATATTCTCTGGAATATTGGAATATAACAAACAAAACATCGTATTTTATTGCATTTCTCAACTGGAATGTTATATCAGAATTATTAATAATGTTTTTGTCCTTCTAGATCAACGGTTCTCAATTCCAGTCCTCGCGTACCCCCGCTCTGCACATTTTGTATGTTTCTCTTATTACTTCAGACGTTTGTTATATTTGACTGACTGTAAGTGCCCTGCGAAGTGGACATTACCGGATATTCCTCCATGATTTCAGTTTGAAGGGAGCGTATATGTTCCATACAAAGGGCATTTAATTGTGCGAGACGTGAATTTAAATTGTACTTATTTACAGAGGTATATTATGTCCCTCTTCACACTTCTCTAGTAAGTTTCGTATGTGTGTGAAGATGCTGCAGGCAGCTGCGCAGTGCAGCGCAAATCTGTAAATTAATATTCCAAAGTGGAGTAAACTTCAATGGATTTCCCCTGCTCAGGGAGTAGGGAGCAATGGACACTGTGTAGGGACCATGTCAATCGGAACACAGTTCATGCACGGAGCTCACTTCTAACAAGATGATGATCTGAATCAGGTGTGTTAACAAAGAGAGACATGCAAAACATGCAGAGCGGGGGTAAGCGAGGACTGGAATTGAGAACCGCTGTTCTAGATTATGAAATGCCTGCTGACAGCGTGGTTTATCTATGCAGTTACACAGAACTATACTCAAACTGCGATCGCTCGCGGAGATAATAAATAATACATTTCTATAGAGTTTATTTAGATGTTTATTAGCGAAATATTGGTTATATAGTAAATGTTAATAGAATTTAGGGTATTTTAAATAAGTGAATCTTGTTACGTTACATGCGGTGGCCGTGCTGAGGCATTTCCTGAGCATCAACCACATCAACCCGGTGAGTGAACAGCAATATGAAAGCGGCTTCACGAGACTAACGATGAGCATAGACAACAGAGAGCGAATTCAATTCAGCGCTTTTATTTCCAACATGCGCTCATTCATGGCTGCATATTTAATTCAGGCAAAGTTACGTCTTTATTGGGACAGGACTTGACGGATTATTTTACATGACTCCGTGAGTTGGTCTCTATTTCTTAGAGCCAAGCTGCATAAACTACATATCAGGCTTTTATGTAATGCATCTAATTTGTGCATAAATGGCTGTTATGGTAAATAAAGTTTACTAACTACAGCAAATCAAGTACCTGCACCATGCCGTTGTTGTTGTCTCGTCTCCCCTCAGATGCGCTGCAATGGCGATCCTGCATGCAATTCTCAAAACACCCACAAGATGTCGGCGTTTATCGGTGAATCCGATATTACAAAACCGATATCCGATTATGGTAAAATGCTTAAATATCGGGGAAAATATCGGTAAATCGATATATCGGTCGATCGCTATAAATGATATGTATATGAATTATATAACTAAAATTAAATAACTGTAATTACAGATTTGGGTTAAATAAAGATGTCAGTCTTTATTTTTCTTCTTTTTAGGAAACAAATCAAAGAAAAAATAAACAAATTCTACTGTTCCTAACATTATGTATGTTGCTCAAAAACAAAATATATTGTGTTCAGCGGAAATTTTTTTTTTTTTTACCCAGACATTTAAAAATAACACATTTTAGAGCTGTAATGACAATATCGTGCAACCGTGATATTTTTGGTTAAGGTTATCATACCGTCAAAATCTCATACCAGCCCATGCCTAATCATGACCACTAATTCATGTACTTTGTCAATAAAATAAAAGTGGATTTTGGTTAAGGTTATCATACCGTCAAAATCTCATACCAGCCCATGCCTAATCATGACCACTAATTCATGTACTTTGTCAATAAAATAAAAGTGGATTTTGTTCTTAGTAGCTATTATCCACATAGATCTTTGATGTGAATTAATGTTTTTTGGTAATTCATTAAATATCACTGGCTAAAAAGTAACTAGTACTCGGAGTAGTTTTTGAGAAGAGTACTTTGTACTTTTACATAAGTACTGTTTTGGCACCAGTACTTTTGCTTGTAATTGAGTATTATTTCAGCAAGGTAACAGTACTTAAGTACCAATTTTCAGTACTCTTTCCACCACTGGTTTTTGGTAGTAAAAATGCCGTTCTTTTTCTTCATAGTGGAAGTGATTTTCAGTGTTAATTTATAAACATTTAAAACATACCTACTAGGGTTGGGTACCGAACTCAGTACTTTTAAGGGTACCGACCGAATTTCGTCGGTACTACTGAGTACCGATACAGATTCACGTTAAATCAGTCGGTGCCAAATTTCGGTACCCGAGAACGCGTCTGGGCGCATGCTACAGAGAGAGAAAGAGAGACCCTGTGACGTGAGGTCACCCCTGCAACTTGTTCAAACAACACACAGGGCAAGCTGACATGTTGTGAAGTGTGGTTACATTTCAAGGTCTATATGGTTTCTGCGAAAATGCGGACGGGATTGTGGAGTCCATTCATAAAAATGTAATTTACTCTATAGCGCGGAATGCCACGAATTCGTTGATTTTGGATGAATAAATCAAAAGTAGCCACTGCCACTTAATTCGATTCGCGTATGAACTAGTGTCTGTGACTATTAAAATGCAAAAAGACGGTTTCAATATGAATCCTGCATGTTCCGCTTGCCTCTGTATGTATGAATGGCTGAAACGCAGTTTTGTTTACTACACAAATACTGAAGCACGCGTGACGCTCGCGGTGATTTTCGGCCTCTGCGTATCACTATATGACGGCATGAACACGAAAACTTAATCTCCAGAGCTGTTGTGAAAGTCACTTCATTTTACGGTTTCATTTGAGAAAACTAGCATCATCATACTGTATACACACACACACAAACTTCATGGCAACCTGTCAAAATAAAAGTACGGTTTAACATGTAACAGAAATATATTGCTCTTGTATTACTTTTGTAAAGTATAATGTACATCTTTAAATATTCCATTTTCTATCTAATTTAAATAAAACAATTAAATGATAAAAAAAATTACAACCAGATTAATCACTTAATTGTAGAAAAAATAATAAAAGCCTATTAAAAAAATGTTTTAAAGGAATATTCACACAATTTGTCTTCCAGTAATTTCAACAGTAAACCTCAATTTGTTTGCCAAAAAATAAAAGGGTTTAATTTTCATTTGATTTGAAATAAATGTTTAATGCCTTCATTTTGATTTTCAGACAAATTTAAAATAATTTCTAGGGGGGGAAAAAAAGAAAAGTTTGTAGGGCCCTATTGTTCAAAATGTTGAAATTGAGACTTTTGGACTTATTTTTTCACTGAAATGTTTTTGTAATTACACAGTAAAGTACCGAAAAAAGGTACCATTAGGTACCAATACCGGTTAAAATGTAAACGGTACCCAACCCTAATACCTACTGTGAGATACGAGGTTGTTAACTGATGCTATATGTTTTTGTTGAGGACATTTCAATTTTTAATTTATTTAACAGTGGAATTCCCTGTGAAAAACAACGTGATTCTGCAAATAAATCTCCACCAATCTCTTATTGATCCAAGTAATAGATCCAATCTCTTAATCGATACGAATCTAAGTAAATTGCACCAAAATATTTACGCGAATGACGTAATAGATTTAGTCTCCCCATGCTGACACACACTATTTAAATATTTGTGTATATATACTATGCATATTTTGCAATAAATGTAAAATATATAGTTTACACAGTCAACATCTTTAAATCAATAGTTTTATATAAATCCATTACTTTTAATTTGATTGTCATTTGCAAGTCTTGTATCTTTTGTCTTTTTGTCCAGTTTTTAAATATTTATTGCTTAAAATCTTCACAAAGTTTAAGTTGTAGTTCACCACGTAGCGGGTTTGCTACTTTGCTTGGATAATGGCTTATAACTCTTAAAGATCATTTTAAAATCCCTATGGGAAAAAAAATTCTTCCAGAATCTAGGCCACTGGAAAAAGTGTGCAGGTGTTGTTGCACTCCTTTGTGGCTCATATTTTGCTACTGAAGAAGTCACTGATTGACTATTGTTATTTATTGAGGTTGTCATATTTCAGGCCAAGTACCACTGATCAAATCTAAGTATTCAAGTACCGCCTCGTCCCCACCATTTCCCACAGTTCACTCTAAACTTTTTTCAGCATAGAAATTAATTTGAGCACAAGCTGTCAATCACACAACATATCAAAAACACATACACCACAATAGTAACATTAGTTCATTGCTCCATGCCGATAGTTTTTCCGTGTCCATTGCTGGTGCGGCTGAAAAGGTCCGCTGTCATTATACAGTACGAGAGCGAGAGCAGCCTCTAGAGGCGGAATCACTGACGCCGCATGCTGTTTGTTTTGACACATGAGGCAGTGTGCTGCACAGAAGGGGACACTTTACATGCTGATTTAAAACGGACAACAAAACCATATGTACACTGTATACTACAGTATGTTTTCATATCATTATAAAGTAATTAATTTGTTGACTAGATGCTGCATTAGTAGAGAAAGGACAGCAGTATGTTTGCCATCAAGGCTGAGAGGACGAGAACATTATTAATACCTCGGGTGGTTAAAACAATGTGAACAAAACACACGCAAGTTTGACACAAATGCTTAATGTCACGAGACTCACGACTATTACCATCTATCTGAGTTAGTTTATATCCAGCTGGTCACGTTAATGCAGTGGTTCCCCAAAGTGACCTCCTTACTGAAGTGAAAGGGTTGGCTGGTGTGATCTTGTGAACGCGGCGGCGGATCTCCACCAAATTCGGGGGATCCTTTCAGCTTAAGGAGCCTTCTCAAACGCCACCTTCCCCAAGTAGGACCCGGGGGGCTATCGATGCGGGGGTGGTCTCATTCGAAAGGGGGCCTCAAGACGTACACTCGATTCAGCGTTCGAGAGGGCTCCTCGAGCTGAAGGAATCCCCCGAATTTGGTGTGGATCCACGGCGCCATTACAGAAATATGGCGGTTAAAATTTTCTATGGTATACACTTAAGCTTTATCGCCAGTAGCAAACAATGGAATTACTTTGTAATTGCACCATTTACAAGCATTTTATCTGCGTTTTTTTTTTTTCCATATTGGTGGCATATCTGCGACTGGTTCATATCGGCCGATAAAATCGGCAGACCGATAAATCGGTCGGGCTTTAATATAATAAGACACCATAGGGCTGTTAACCAATCAAATGAAATCAGTATTAACAAAACCATTCTTTCCACTGCAGCTGAAGAGGCATTTAGATTTTACACAAAGTTTAATGAAGCTGAAATGTAGCATGAATGCATTTACACTGCAAAATTACAACTGCATAAATGTTATGAGCTTAATGTTTTAAACCAGTTTTTTTTTTTTTTTTTAGATATACAAATATGAAATGTTGGAAAAAATGCAATAAGCTACTTTTAAATATAAAAGTAAACCGCCAGTAGGTGGCAGGAAGTGTGTGTCTCATTGAGGCGTTCATTCAAACGATTTGTTCAGATGTCTGATTAGGCCTGGTCGATAAATCAACGGTACTCCTTCGATAACGATATAAAAAATGTTCGATATAGGCACGTGCTCTGAGTGACGCAGACTGCACTGTAGGAAACTTTTTCCTCGTCGAAGCAGAAAACCTGGAGACGTTGGGATATCTTTCATACAGAAGTCACTCTTTATTGAGGACTCGCTGTGCGTCGCTGCAGTCATCCAAGTCTGACTATAGCTCAGCACAGTAGAGTTTATATACATTTTAAGGGGGCGGGATTCATTCAGTGGAGGTGGAGACAATCTAAACAAAGCATGCAAATGCAATACAGGAATCAGCCCGTTACCGGAATTTCTCCAGCCCTGATCTCATCAGCATAACAGTGTCATTCAAATGCATAGGTGCTAATCCAATCAGTCTGACAGTCCTAATACAATCAGCATAACTACTCAAAGACTGGGGCAGAGGCACCAAGAGCCATTACAAACAAAAGGTGATCGTCTCAGTAATCTGGTTCATTTTACTAACAATAAGAGAACAGGAACAGACAGGAACCTCTTGCCACACCTTGCTTAAGACAATCATTTGTCCGATGCAATTCTTAAATTTGTAATCCCACAGCACACACATGCTGAATTGAGTGCTCTGCCTGCCTGTGATGAGGAGATTGTGAATAAAAAAATGAATATTAGTCTAATTTAAAATAAACATTTGCATTTTAATGCAATCAAATGTTAGGAGTGCGTCAGGGAGCGTCATCAGTGGAGCACAAGATGCGGGGATGTAAGTGATGTTGTTGCATTTTAATGTTTTGTTAGTCTAACCCACAAGATGCGCAGTTGCTGCATTATGCATTCAAAATATTAGAGAAATATAGAAGCTCAATGCGGAGAAGATCTTGCCATTCACACAGAACGCAAATTCAGCGCATTTTTTAGACGGACAAATATGACTGCTGCACTCGCGTCTCACACGAGAGATGTAGCCATGCAAAGTTAAAACAGTTTAAACTTTTAGAAAACACGTCGCAAATTTTTGGAGGTTTATTCCTGTTCACTGCATCTCATATGTTTTTAAATACAATCTGAGTGAGTGGCGCCTTCCTGTGGCCTCGGAGACGAGCCAAAAGTTTCCTTAAAGGGGACATAGGATGCCCATTTTCCACAAGTTGATATGATTCTTTAGGGTCTTAATGAAAAGTCTGTAACATAGTTTGGTTAAAATTTCTCAATGGTAGTATTAAAAAAACACCTTTTTTTACCCTGTCAAAAACCGCTCTTTTCAGATCAAGACGTTTTTGTATTTTCCTTTAAATGTTAATGAGTTCTGCTGACCCCACCCTTCTCTTCCGAGCTGCTCTCAGAGAGACCGTTTACTTCAGCCGCATTCATCGTGAAACTTGCTAATTAGCACATCATTAGGAAAGGTGATTTGCAAAGATTAATTACAAAACATTATACTCACTACTTCTGTAGATGAGGCTGGATCACGAATGATTCGCGCGAACATAGACGCATTTATGTAGATCGGGGGGCGCATTCCCTTCAGAAACAAACGTAATCCACTGCGTCTTCAGCGGCTCACATGTCGGTGAGTAAGCAACGACTGCTTGGTTCATTATTACATCCAGCAACAGAGCACCTGAATCGCTTAGGAGTCATTCTTGTCTACATCTGCTCTGGCGGTGAAACAATGGTGGACTGAATGACAGCTCACTCAGGGCGGAGCTAAGGTAAGACACCAGTCCAGTCTGTGCTGAAACGCTACTGTCAATCAAACTATCGTGGGAGGGGCCTGTCTGTGTGAGGGCACACAGACACGCATCTGAGATCGGCTCGATTTGAGAAAGGGGAAAACATTTAACGAGATTTAAAAAATAAATAAATAAACACTGGGTGGATTTTTATCATTATAGGGTAGTTGTGTACACACACTGCCAACACATTTAAGTTCAAACAACTTGTAAAAGTGCATGTAGCATCCTGTGACCCCTTTAAGGCCTATTTAATCGGCATATAAAACATTAGAAATTAGATATTTGTTTAATTTTTATTGTGTGTTTGACTGTTAAAACTAAAAATATTTGTTGTTTGTCTCAATAAATTGGGTTAATTTAAAAATAGTGGTTAATAAAAAAAAAATTATATTATATTTCTTTAAAAAAGGTTATAAAAAACGTAAATAATTATCGATACCGAACAATATGAAACATTATATCGTTGATACATTTTTTTAAGCTATATCGCCCAGCTCTACGTCTGATTAATTCAAGAGTGAAGCAGGTTACGGTCTTTATGAATGGACCACTGAATCATTGACACTAAATGATTCTGCGTTTTTGAATGAATCTTTTGAAAGGAAACAGTGCTGTGTGTTACTCAGAGATGCGCAACTGTTCTGCTATGATCTTTGTTTGGTTCTATTTTCATTAACCAAATCGAGCAAAAACAGTCAACATTGACAATATGAAAGTGACATGACATGTGGCCAAGTATGGTGACCCATACTTGGAATTAGTGCTCTGCATTTAACCCATCCAAAGTGCACACTAGGGATATGCTGGTATCAAATTTTCATGTTGCGATTAATTGCTTATGCTTTTATCACGGTATACGATATTATCACGATATTGAAATTTAGTTTTAAAAAGTGCTGTCATAATACAGTATAACAGGTTTAATAACTTTTTTCTTATAACAAAAATAACTGAACATTTAAATGCAATACAGAAAAATGTATAAAGTTAAAAGTTTTACACCGATTAAAGTACAAAAGAACTATAAAGACCAATAGGTATCACTTTACAATAAGACCTCATTAGTTAACCTTAGTTAATGCATTAACATTCATAATGTGCAATAGCTACATTTGCTACAGAAGTTATTCATCTTTGTTTAAAAAATACAAGTCTTAGTTCATGTTAGCTCATTAAATAACAGTTGCTACTTTAAATTTTAGAATACCTAAGATTAATGAATGTTCAGAAGAATTTTTCATTGGCAGTTTAACTAATGAAGCCCTAATGTAAAGTGTGATGAACAATAAAGAATCAAAACACTTTCAAACAATACCTAGGGCATGTTGTTGTCCAGATTAAAATGTAAAAAAAGTTTGAAAATAAATAGCCTATTAAGTCTAAATATTTAAGTATTTGGCTCTGTGATGAACACCATAGCAAATACACAAATCTGAATGACTGTTTAAATCATTTAAACACGATTCAGAAACAGAAAGTAGTGCAGCTGCTTTGTTTACGGGGCTTCCGGGGTAAGGGCTGCATTTAAATGAATTATTATCATTATTTCTGCAGTTTAGCGTCATCTGCTGTCAGAGAGGGAAAGTGCGCTTTCATCCAGAGCGTCTCTACCATGTTCCGCCATGTGCTTCTCGTCCGCGCTTGTTTATGTCTGAGTGCGCACGTGTCTTTCACGCAGCATACAGCGGTGTTGTGCATTTTGACCAGTTGATGGGAAACGTATTCTTAAAATGCATTAAAAATTCTGAATAATTTGTAATATATAATTATTCACGGTATTTAGAAGTGCCCACGATAACAATATCATTAGCATTACCGAATACCGGCACAAGTCTAGTGCACACACACACACAGCAGTGAACACACACATAGACCCGGAGCAGTGTGCAGCCATTTATGCTGCGGCGCACGGGGAGCCGTTGGGGGTTCGGTGCCTTGCTTAAGGGCACCTCAGTCATGGTATTGAAGGTGGGAGGGAGCGCTGTACATTCACTCCCCCCACCTACAATCCTTGCCGGTACGAGACTCGAACCTGCAACCTTTGGGTTACGAGTCCGGCTCTCTAACCATTAGGCCACGACTTCCACAATATTGTACTAAAATGTAAGTCGCTTAATATTAACATGCTGTCTACACAGGCGATAATGCCAAAAAGAAAGAAACATCGGAAAATAGGCAATAATAATAATAATAAATAAACATTTTATTCAAGACAATATTATATGACATCAACATGTATTTATCATTCTTACAATCACCGCCAGAATGTCTAACTTCACCATGATGAACTTAAAATTGGGTTCTATTATTTTTCCTCAACAGTTCAAACACAAATTTGATAAGAACAGAGTAGAAATTATTAGCAGCAGCAAAGCTAACGTTTTCTGTTAGTTTAAGCCCAAACTAAGAAAAGTAAAACCAAACTTTGTGGCAATAATTAAGACCCAACTGAACATGGTGTATTTATGGTGCATGTCGGCAATGTTGTCTCGGCGGGGGCGGGGCGTGGGGGAGGGGGGGCTTATGTAGGTGATATTATCGGATATCACGATATTTTTAAAGGCGATTACCGATAAGATATTTTTGACACATTGCCCAGCCCTAGTTCGCTGTAGGCTGCCCACGAAAGCATGATATTGCTCTTTTTTTCAGTGTACATATATCAACAACACTGTAGATATTGCTATTTTACCTATGCAACTTATTGCAGTCTAAATTTCTAGACTGTATCCCACCCTCCACAAAAGAAAAAAGAATTGCCCACCCTTCTGTAGTGCTTAAGAACCGGGCCTGATATTGACTGTTTTTGCTCAATTTCACTGACAAAAATAGTTCCGATCAAAGCCACAGCAGAACTGTTGTTTCTCTCTGAGCAACACACAGCGGTGTTTCATTACTGAATGAATCCACATTTTTGAACGAATCGAGTGAGTCAATGATCCAGTGGCCCATTCATAAGGACAGTCACTTGCCTCGTTTCTGAATGAATCAGCCGTTTGAATTGGAGCCCGTCCGATATATCGTAAAGCCGATATTATAGGCCGATATGGGCCTGTCGCTGATATGTTGGTATCGGTGAATATGCCGCCGATATGAACATTGTTTTTACAGAACATATAAAGCAGATTAAATGCTTCTGAATGGTGTAATTACTTAGTTTGTCCAGCCTTTTCAGCGCTCCATTCTTTGCTACTGGCGACCCAGGTCAGTGTAGTGTAGAGATGCGCGGATGAGCTCAAACATCACCCGAGTCAGCTGCTTCAAATTATCCACCCGCCACCCACCCTCACCTATATTTGATCGTCACATTACAGTGATTCTAATTCTTAGTTTTGCATGATGATATGATGAATGGATGGTTCATTTTAACAGCAGATTCAGTGATGTTAGAGACTAGAGCTGATCTGCGCATCACGGCACGTGTTAGCGGCGCACTAAAGCCTGTGTTACGGCCACCGAAGCTGATCTCGGCCACTCAATGCTGGTGTTTACTGGCCGCACTGCGACCTAGAACTCATGCTTATCACATCGGTCACATCACATCGTGCGGCGCAACAAAATACAATAGAATATATATAGAGACCGTGTCTGTGAATATTGAACTGCAAAAAGACGATTTAAATACGAATGTTCTGCATGTTCATTGGATTACCAGAAAATACACAACACAGAGTTTGTGAAAAAAAATATTATTCATTATTATTTATTCATTTTAGATGTTTACATTTAGAAAAGCTGTGCTTCCTGCATAAAACCTGCCCCTGTTGGTTTGGCAGTAGCTTGCTTGCCCTACGCAGTTACCTTGTTTAATTTCTTAGTTCAAGTTGTGTATATTTTGTTCTATTAATGTTGTTTATAATAAGTGAAGTTTACTGTTAAGTGCACTGATGTCAGACTAGGGCTGGGTGATATTGCTAAAAAATGTATCGTTATCGTAAATATATCGTTCGGTATTGATAATTATTGACATTTTTATAACCTTTAAAACAAAAAGCAATAGAATTTTTTATTTTTTTTTATTTAACCACTGTTATTTATAAATAACACTTTATTGAGACAAACAAAAATATTTTTTGTTTTAACAATCAAACACAATAAAAATTAAACATATCTAATTTCTAATGTTTTATATGCAGATTAAATAGGTCTTTATTGTATAGGTCTAATTGTCTCCCGGGGGCGCAATGAGCAAAATAATGCAGCGCATTTAGCAAGTAACTCTATAAAAACGTTCATGACGTCTAAATTAACTCATAAAAATCTAATATAATTTCGTAAATTGCATAAACAATTACGAACAAAACAGCATCATGTATGTATGTATGCATTGCTTTATCCAAAGAGCCGAAGCGCCATTCACACAGACTGCATTTAAAAACATATGAGACCCAGTGAAAAGGAATAAACCTCCACAAATTTGTGACGTGTTCTCTAAAAGTTTAAACTGTTTTAACTTTGCATGGCTTTCTATACATCTCTTCTGTGAGACGCGAGTGCAGCAGTCATATTTGTCCGTCAAAAAAAAAAATGCGCTGAATCTGCGTTCTGTGTGAATGGCTTGGTTTCGGTTTTAACCCATTCAAGATCTTTTCCGCATTGAGCTTCTATATTTCTCTAATATTTTGAATGCATCACACTGCAGCGGCGCATCTCATGGGCTAGACTAACAAAACATTAAAATGCAACAACGTCACTTACAACATCACCGCATCTCGCGCACCACTGATGATGCTCCCTGATGCACACCTAACATTCAAATGCAAATGTTTATTTTAAATTTGACTTAATTCTTTATTCACAATCTCTTCATCGCAGGCACAGCACTCATTTCAACATGTGTTTGTGTGTGCTGTCTCATAGCACCTCATAGCATGTGCCTATATTGTGTGCTATATCGAAAAAAAATTCTATCGATATCGAAGGTGTACATCAATAAATATCGATACCGTTTTATCGCCCAGGCTCATTTTGAATAATAAAGCTTAGTTAAATTGTTAAATACCCTGCCTCCATTACATAGGCCTATGTTTGTTACATCATTATAAGTGTTTGATCACCACATTTGAGCTATCTCAAAAAATGTGTTTATATATATATATATATATATATATATATATATATATATATATATTCTGTTTATGTAGGCTATATACTGTATTCTATATACAGTACCAGTAAAAAAAATTGGACACACGAATGGGAATTGTCCAAACTGTTGACAATACTGTACTATAATATAGCCTACACACAAAGAATAGTGGCCGATATATCGATATTGGTCTTTTTTTCTCACTAATATAGGCATCTGCATCGGCCCCTAAAAAACCCATATCGGTCGGGCTCTAGTTTGAATGAATCGGTTGAATGAAAGAATAAATGACTCACTCATTAAAACCGACATTTGCCACCACCTACTGGTGGTTTAGTCATATTTAAAAGTATCATTGCATTTTTTTCAACATTTATTTGTATGTTTTAAAAAATATCTAAAACATTAATCTTATAAAATTATTTGTGCATTTGAAATTTTAAATGTGTAAATGCATTTATGGCACCTCAGCTTCATCAAAATGCATCTAATGCCACTTCAGATGCAGCTTCTGTTTCCTCAGCAGTGGAAAGATAGTTTAATACTAATTTCATTTGAATGGTAACAACTCTACAGTTTCTTATTATTCTAACTGAATTAATTGAAACAAAGTAAGAATTTCATGTGAAGGTTAGGGGGGTATAAATGACAATTTATAAACATAGTGGGAAATTACATCTGTTTTGTTACATACAGCAACTCATTTTAAGTTACAGTGGGGAAAAAAGTATTTAGTCAGCCACCAATTGTGCTTCCTCTTTCGAGTCACAGAGCACTTTATTTTGAGAGTTGTTTAAGAGAGAGAAAGTCTGTAACTTAGTCCAGATTGTGGGAATTGTAATGTTTAATCATTTCTTTTATTATGTAAATAATTTTTGCATTGAAATTTACATAGACTTTTGTTTGTATATGCTGTCAATTATAGTTCTTAGAAAGAAAATTGGAATCGGCAAAAATCGGTATTGGCAGGTCACACTTCCAAAAAATCGGAAATCGAAATCGGCCAAGAAAATTGCAATCCGTGCATCTCTACTAATTAGTTAGATGTTTTAATCAGATTAGTTGTCCGGTCAGGCAAGTAAAATTATCTTTCGCTTGCCCTTTCTAAAAACCCACTTGTCCCAGACAAACATAAATGTCGAGCTCTGTTACTGTATATAAGATTTAACCCGCCAAAGTGGGAGTGACCGTGTTACCCGCCACTGCTAAAATCCACCCGCGTTTGGCGGGTTTTAATGTCAAGCCCTGGCTGTATATTAGAAAGTCATAGGCTAAATAAAAAAGAATATTACTTACTACCCTTTTTTTAGTCAGATAGGCCTGCGTATTAGCACACAGATCAAAATCACTCTCGTGTACCCCTGGTGGTCAGTCTGGGGTACCCCAGTTTGGGAACCGCTGTATTAATACATTTGTTTGCCAGCACTATCAAAGCTAGTGATGTGAGAAAGCGAATTGATATGTTCATGCAGTCGACAGAAATCTTGCTGTGCCACGGAGCGCCATTCGCATAGTTTTCCATTAAATTATATTATAGTTGTCCCAAATTGTTGTTGTACATAATGACTTCAAACTAGGCTGGAAGATTGTGTGTTGTGCATTTTTCAGGGAAACATTGGTCTTTCTTTGGCTCCAATAAAGTCTGTGTGCTTCATATATAGAGCTATAATATAGATCGCGCTTTCTCTTTCCATTTTGCTGTTTTAAAAAAAAAAAAAAAAAAAAACTGAACTTCAAACTCATCTATTATGTGCATTTATTGAAGTTAACTTTTGCCTGTGATTAAATAAACATGCTTTTTAACGCTGCTTGAATTGAAAGCAACGCATCCAGTGTGTGTGATATGAGTTATATTATTGTGCGTTTGTTTTCAAAGGCGTGAAAGTCCCCCGTAACTTCCGGCTGCTGGAGGAGCTTGAAGAGGGTCAGAAGGGTGTTGGAGATGGAACGGTGAGCTGGGGTTTGGAAGACGATGAGGACATGACCCTCACACGCTGGAGAGGAATGATCATCGGACCCCCTAGGGTCAGTTCTACTAGCCTAATTAGCTCTTTTAAATTAATTTAAGATGCATATTCTTGTGCCTGAGTAAAATGTTCCTACTCAGAAAAACAAGAGGTCAGAATCTGAGTTTATTCTGTTAGAAACACTCTGCATGTTTCTGAAAAGAACCAAATCCCAATAACAATATTACTGGGGAAAAGGCATACTACAACATTTGGGATGTGCAATATGCATTGTCTATGATGATATCATAATTGTTTTAACGTTGTGGAAACTGACATTGAGAATGTCACTTACTTTGCAAAAACCAAACATTTCTTCAGAGTGCAAGCTTTCCCTGTATGATCTAGCCCAGGGGTGTCCTGGAGGGCCGGTGTCCTGAAGAGTTTAGCTCCAACCCCAATTAAACACACCTGAACCAGCTAATCAAGCTCTTACTAGGCATACTAGAAACTTAAAGGCAGGTGTGTTGAGGCAAGTTGGAGCTAAACTCTGCAGGACACCGGCCCTCCAGGACCGAGTTTGGGCACCTCTGATCTAGCCTATTAGAATTCAGTTAAAATGCCCCCAGTATTCAAAATGTAAGAGTGCAGAATTTCACGAAATTAGCATGATTACAAATGCTTATTGAACTGTTTTATAAAATCCATATCACATGAATTTAATTGTATCATGTAGCACTATATTATGCGCACCATGAAGGAGTATAATCCAAAATAGCCTTTTAACTTTCCCTGCCAACATTTTTTTTTTTAAGTTGCCAGCCACTGCATGATTTTCACTCAAATTTGATGGCCTCCAGTATATTTTGCTGTATGAATATTTGAATATGCAATACAACAAAATAAAGATCAGGGCCTCTACTTTTAAACAAAATCAGTTTTATTCTAGCTTAAAGCATTTTTTTTTATCAACACTTGAATATAGGTAGGTTTCATAAAAATGCGTAATTTTGAGCAAAAAGGTGAGAAAATCACATTTCTATCAAACTACATCTGGATAATATTCAGTATGATTATCAAAGCATAAATCCAGTAAATCACTTCCATCAACACCTCCAAAGCTTGCACAGGCATATACCACTTCCTGGATCAACATTTTACTCTGTAACATTATGCAGTTTTCATTTATATGCTGTCTATTGCTGATGATCACATTATTTTTCATATGCATCTGTTTACATATGAGATCGCTCGTTTCCAGGGGTGTGAAGTAACGGATTACTCAAAGTACAATTACTGATAAAAACTACTTAATTACTGTAACGTGAGTATTTGTAGTTTAAAAATTGTGTACTTTTACTTGAGTACATTTTAAGTGATGTATCGGTACTTTTACTCCGCTATTTTCCTCCGTTTATGGTCGTTACATGCTTATTTTAATTTTATTTGTATCCATCAATGTGATTGGTTAGATAGTAATAGGTCTCGTGACTTTCATCAAATCAAATTTTGCATAGAAAACTTTAACCGCCAATTGTTTATCATTGCTTCAAGCATCAATTCAGTCGCATCTTCCTCCAACTTAATGTTAAGGTAAATTTCGGATTTCTGCTTACTAAATGATTTGTATATATGCTTGCCTATCTACACGGCCTGAAATTTGGTGTGAGGTTGTGGGTATTGCATACAGTGTTAACTCACGCAAGTGCCACGTTCGGTAAATTCCCACTCACTTTTGAGATGCGCTGCCTCTCACGTGCGTTCTGCAGCGGTCACTTGGATAAGTCGTTGTTGCTTGTGGAACTTGTTGACTTTTGATGAGTTTGAACGCGTGAAAAAGTGTTGAAAACACAAATTGAGGACCAATCTGCACCTTATTGATGACCCGTGGCATTAATATACTGCATCTGTGCCAGTACGTGATGTAATAAAACTGCAGCTCGTTAATAAACTTTTTTTTTTTATCCATTTTATACAATCCACCTTCAATTAGCAAGTGCACTCGCGCATAAACAAACAATTTTCAATTTCAACTCTTTTTGTTCCATTCACCGCCGAGGCTCAGCAAAGAGACGTGCGTGTGTGTTTTCCTTTGAAAAAGTTTCCCCAGAAATAACTCGCTATTTAATGCATTTCCCCTTACAAATTGTATTATCAGCATAACAATTTTTTTTCTTCAATCGAATACTGTTTCCGTGCTGTTTTGATGTATTTGAAAGAGTTGGCAGTCAAAAGTAAAACTGCTGGATGAAAGATACTCTTCATTCTTTATGACAAACAAGATGATGTGAATTACAGAATGAACAACAATAAATTGCGGTGTACAGCGTTTATTATGAGGGGGTAGAATCCACAGCTCAGTACTCACTACTCAATACTCATGAGTACTTTTAAATAGGCTACTCTTTTACTCTTACTCAAGTAGTTTTTTTGGACAAGTACTTTTACTCTACTCGCACTACATTTTTTGGAAGGTAATGGTAGTTTTACTTGAGTATATTTTTTCAGTACTCTTTCCACCACTGCTCCTTTCTCCATCCTGTCCACGTGTGTTTTTGTTCGGGAGGTTTTGTACTAGTTTAGAAGATGCGTAATAGCGCTACCGAGTGTATAACAGTGAAAACACGGAAAGCTGTAAAAACTTCTCGTTGCGTTTTCATGTAAAAGACGAGAACTCGTCAGTGGCAGGGAAAGAGTTAATTATAAATCCTCAAGGAATAAACACAGGAGCGCACACAATTGTAAAGCAAAAAACCGGCAGAGAACAGAAAACAAAGTATTTATAATGGGTAAATTAATGAGACTCACCTGAAACTAATACTTTACCAAAGAAACTAATGACAAGATCAGAAACTAGGAAGACAAGAACTAAATGGGAACCTGGAACATAAGAAAACATAACAAAAAGTCCATAACTGTGACATTAATATTAAAGGGGTGAATTGCCTTTATTTTAGAATATTTCATGAAATTATTTTATACTTTTAATGTTTGGTATGATTTTTACATCAAGAGCAGTCATCATTTAGAAATAATTGGCCATTTCTTTGTTTGAACACTATTTAAAAGTGTGTCTCCTTCAATTCATATCCTTGCTGTAATGATTGGCTCACATCTTTGCATATTTATTACTAAACTATATTTTGATGGACTGATGTCTTCAACTCCATTAGGACTCTTTACTTTTCAGTAGACGCTTATGAAAATATTTTTAATAAAGTGAAACTTTTTTTTTCTAAATTTTTTAATGAAGTGAAGGTTAGGTTTTAGAATTCCACACTCAAGCGCACACAAAGTTTGCCACAAAGCACCGGCAAAAGTAATGACTATATGTTGTGAAAAATAGCAAGGAGATGTATAAATTATTTATTAATAAACTAGTCTGGGAGGTAAGTAGCCACTACGCTGAGTTTCGGTTCATTTTTGTGCTGCGCTCCAGTTCATGGAGACCAAGACGAAAGAAAGCACATCCTGTTTGTTTTCTTTGTTTTACAAAAGCGCAACGTCTTGTTGTTATTGTGAGTGTACACAAATAAAAGTAGATCCTTGACAGTTTTGAATCATGTATTACTCTTATCTGTATGAGCAAAAATTATGGCATATTTTGTTTCCACTGTTATAAGGAAAAAATGCAAATGATCATGCCAGCACCTCCATTTCACGTAGTAAGCGCGCTATAGCTTCCACACTTTGCATAAACACTTGAATATGCGCCTAATAGCGCCCATTTATCTAGGGTAACATTAGAGCAAATGGCTGTGTAAAGTTGCTACTACTTACTTTTAATTATAAGGTATAATTGACTTTTTTCCTGTGTTTAACCGACCAATACAATTTTAGCCGACTAAGCCTCTTTTATTCAACAAACGTTTAGTTGGCTATTGGGGGGCATCCCTATATTATATATATATAACTGGTACACTGTAAAAAAAAAAATGTACCGTAGAATTTACAGAAATTACTAATTTATTTATATTATTTAATTACAGTGAATTGCTATGTGAAACAGTAATTTGTAGTATTTTTACAGTAACATTGAATTAAATTTGTAGTTTTTTTACAGCAATATTTTGTAATCTCACTAAAGTACAGTATTTACCTGGAAACTAAAGTTGCCAATGAAATCCTGTAAATACCCCTAAATCCAAGATGTTTTAATAATTTAACAATGAAAATGCTGCAAAGAATTATTTTAACAGTAAATTGTAAACCGTAAAATACGGATTTAAATGCATGAGCACTATCTTAATACATTTACAAATTAATAAAAACCAAGTCAAAGATGTTGCAAATAAATATTTATTAAAACTGGCAGAAAGACATTGCAAGGCTTTTACTGGTAAAAATAAAAATGTCAGTCTTTCAACAGTTAAAATCTTATCATAATAATAACATGGCATCACAAAATAACTACAAATACTTGTTATATCACAAAATAAGCTAAGAAATATTCTGAGTAGAACATTAAATTTCTATAAAAATGAAGGTCAATCAACAGAATTCGTATAATTTTGGTTAAAAAGGGATTAAAAAATGCTGGAATCAACATTATACCGCAAATTCTGTTGTTTGAGCTTATGTTCTATTACATTTAGAATATTCTTGCAAAAGACAATTTAATAAATGCATACTGAAAGTCCATCAACTTTCTGAGTTGAGCACACACATGAGGGTTGTCCCTCTTCTCAGAGACCTTTCCACTTGTTTTGCTTCTATGTATCCGTCTTGTATCCAGTGAGTGTTGTGATTCCAACAAAACATCTGCACATAAAAACAAGCAGAAGCTTTAGAATAAAGTTCAGTGTTGAATGAAACTAGCTCAATAAAATGAATGTAAAAATGCCACTTATACAGTACAATCAGCATGTGCCAGTACTTAAACTAAATAAGTAACCTCTTCTCTGAGACCTTTCCACTTGTTTTGCTTCTATGTATCCGTCTTGTATCCAGTGAGTGTTGTGATTCCAACAAAACATCTGCACATCAAAACAAGCAGAAGCTTTAGAATAAAGTTCAGTGTTGAATGAAACTAGCTCAATAAAATTAATGTAAAAATGCCACTTATACAGTACAATCAGCATGTGCCAGTACTTAAACTAAATAAGTAACCCTTTTCACAAATGAAGTTACTCAAGTAAAACCTTTAAAAAAATTTAAAAAAAAACCCTGTTACCTTTTAAAAAATTCAAGTGTGCAAAAGATGCCTGCTCCCGGGACGCCAGACTGAAGTTGTAATAAGACTGCAAATCCAGCCACAAAGGTATGAATTCACAACCATCTGACCCCCGAAAAGCCACTGGGTGCACCTGAAATGAATAAATATAAGCCATAATGTAACCTACAATACAGTATTTCAATATAAAATGTAATCTAAAATACAAGTTTATCAAATGATTTACAACAGAATTAATAAAAATACATTACCTAATACAATTGAAAAATAAATCAACTCAACAGTTTAAACATTTACCTCATGTTTCTTGTGAGTTTATGTGTGCCGTTAAGGTTATTTGTTTTGATGTTGAATGTAATAAAATCAGAATCAGTCGCGTTTTCGATGCTTCCCTAGTTTTTTTTTTTTGTTTTTTTTCTTTCTTTTTCTCACCCAAGCTTTAATCAGGTTAACTTGTCCAATCGGGCATATAAATATGTCTTTCACTAAAAAATTGTCCCGAACCAGCTTTATTGTCAGTACAACTACAGTGGCAATAGACACCCATTTACATGTAACGTTAGTTTCTAATTATAGTAAGTTGTCACATCAATATGGGACAGTTTAACACATAGGAACAAATTAAATTTAGCTGTTTGTCAGTTATTTCGACAGATAGTAGTTACTATAACAATCATTCACACTGGGCATTACGTTAAATGTTGGGTAAACTACTTTAAATGCTCTCAATAAGAAAATTAAACTGCCAAAATAAAAATAAAAATGCAGCATTTAGCCTAACTGTGCTATGATGGCAATTTCCAGCTTACTGCACATACCAAGGCCGCTTGTCTAAATGTCGTGATAGCAGGCTGTTGTAACGATATGGCTTATACATTAACTTAATTTTACTTTTATTTATTTAAGTGAATTTACCAGGAATTATGAATAAAGCTCTAATCTTCAATCGTTCTCGAGCTGCTCCAGTCAGCTGGATTTCAGATTTGAATGAAGCACGCGCAATCCCATAATACCACACTACAGTAAGTTAGTGTAAAAACCAGGCGCTACAGTGACAACACCTGCTTCTTGTAATAGAATTACAATCGACATTTGACCCATAATGCATTGCGAATTACAGCTACATCTTGTAAAATGTTTAAACCGTAATATACTGTAAAATTGTACTGTAGAAACTACAGCAATTGTTTACAGTGTATAATTACAGTTACTGCTATTAACTGTTTGTGGAAAGTTGTGGATTACATAAAGTTAACATTGTTTTTGTTTAACTAATAATATAAATTGTTTATAGAATCTGTATGGGACTGGAATCATTAAATTCCTAACGATGCACGAGCAGAGATGTAGCAGAAGTCGCTAAACTTATCATTGAAGAAAAAGCTCCAGTTCTTTGAGGAATTGTGTAGAAATGTACTTTTGAATCTACCATTAAAACCCAAATATGTTTTTCTTTATAGTTTTCATGAACCATTCTAGAACATGTTTTTAGTATACAGTGGGTATAGAAAAAAATAATAATTTGTTGCTTTGCATCCTGAAATGAAGATGGACACAATTTTAGTTTTATCCAGCTGTATTTAGCCTACTCAGTGCAACTTATAATATCCAAGTGAAAGATATAACAGTTGGAAAAAGTAACACTCCCTTGTATCAGTATTTTGTTGAAGCACCTTTTGCTTTAATTACAGCCTTTAGTCTGTTGGGATTTGTCTCTACTAACTTTGCACATCTAGACTTTGCAATATTTGCCCACTCTTCTTTGCAGAAAGTTCAGTTAAATTTGATGCACTGAGTAAATATTATGATTATTTTAAAGGGGGGTGATTCATTTCTATACCCACTGTATTTTGGGCGTTATATATGGAATTAATTAACTTAATCTGAAGGGGCTTCAAATTACTTGGCAGTTGTATTTACATGTAGACTAATCATAAGGGCATAATATGTTTTCATCAGGGCATAATGTTTTGTTATTATGAGCTGTAAATTTTACAGGGCCAAACCAGGCATCTACATTGTTTAACATTTATTCTAAAAGAATAGCAGAATCCAATATCATTGGAATCACTTTCAGAAAGATTTTTTTCTCAGCTGTTGAACAATTAAAACATTGACAGCCAATCCATCCTACTTTAAAGAAACGTTTAAATGACAAAACTGCAGCAACAGACCAATATCATACGTTGGTGCGGACGCTGTTATATTTATTGTTATAGTTATCATTCTTGGTTTGAACGGGTATTTAGGCTGATGACTTTCACCTTTATGTTTTTAATTAAGGGATTAATCAGTGTGATGTTGTTTTAGAATTACACGTTTATAATGATTTTTTTTTTTTCATGCAGACCATCTATGAGAACAGGATGTACAGTCTAAGAGTAGAATGTGGACCAAGATATCCAGAAACGCCCCCTTTTGTTCGTTTTGTGACGAAGGTCAACTTGAATGGAGTGCATAACTCAAATGGTGTGGTAAGTTCAACGGAGTACTGAATATTCAAGTTCTCCCTCATCTGTGACTTTTAATCATATGCATGTCTCATTAGGACCTTCACAATTCATGCTATTCATAATTCCTTTGTTTATCATATTGTGTGTGTCTACACATTGAGAGAAGGAATTCTGAATAGCTAATAAACTGAACCTGTCTGAAATGTTCACAACCGGAAACTTAAAAACAACCCAAATATTTCAGTGTTTAATATATGAATGAAGATTTTTCTCTGCCTTTTCACAACTAAGTAATGCCAGACAACATGACTGACAACAGTTTATCTAATAACACGTACAAAATGTTCGAATAAAGTTTCATAAAATGGTAAACCCCACATTTCAGCATTTAAATAAAGAAAAGGGTTGTCAAAGTGATTATTTTATCTGCTCCAAAAATAATTCTAGAAATAAATAATACCTTATCCAAATTGTTTAAATGTTTAGAATCCACATGAGCTTGTTTTTCATCAACCAGTCAAAATTACAGCAGGGCATGCAAAATCTGCCGGGGGGGTTTGGCCAGACAAAAGCTGCACACTGCACACAGGCTGAATGTACATTTAACTCTCTGTAAATCCACTCTCTGACACTAGGTGGCGCTTATGGAACAGCAGAAATTAGAGCTATTTCCGTAATCTCAGTGGACAAAGCATTGCAATAAGAACACTTCTTTATTAGGTATTACATTGCGCGAAGATGAAAACAAAATGACATTGAATCCAGAGCTCGACATTAACGCTTGTCCGGGACAAGTAGATTTTGTGAAGGGGCAAGTGAAAGAGAATTTTACTTGCCCGCCCGGACAAGTAACCCATTTAAAACGCCATTAACAAACAATAGCTAGGGTAGAAACTTTGGCGACAATGATTCTGATTTTATTACATTCAGTGTAAATGGTGACTGATAACGGCTAATGTATTGACCGTATCAAGGTCGCGTCAGTTAAGGCTCACGCAGCCTGTGTGACCCGCGGAGAAATCAGGACTAATAAGCGCAACAGCACACACAAAGAAACAAACAAACATACTGCGGTAGAAAAAAAAGATAAATATTCTATATAATATAGGTAAGAATCATCACACGACCAAGAGTGATGTTTTTTCGACTATCAGCACAATGGCAAATGTGAAATTGATTTGATGTGCATCTCCAAGCAACACATAACAGTGTTTCCTTACTGAATGATTCGGCATTTTTGAACGAATCGGGTGAGTCAATGATTCAGTGAGCCATTCATGAAGACAGTAACTTGCTTCATTTATTGAATGAATCAGCCATTTGAACGAATCGGTTGAATCAATGACTCGCTCATTAAGACCGTGATTGCCACCACCTACTGGTACTTTGGTTTCATATTTAAAAGTATCATTGCATTTTTCCAACATTTCATATTTGTATGTTAAAAAAAGTAAAACATTAATCTTATAACATTATTTATGCATTTGCAATTTTACTGCGTAAATGCATTTATGGAACCTCTTATCTTCATGAAACAGTCTGAGTAAATGCATCTAAATGGCACTTTCAATGCAGCTTCAGTGTTTCCTCTGAAGTGTAAAGATGGAGTTTGTTGATACTGATTTAATTCGAATGGTAACAACCATACAGTGTCTTATTATTCTAACAATGTATTGTTAAAATGTAAGAATTTGACATAAATGATGACACGTACATTCAATAAGGTCAGGAAAATATTGTCCTTCACAAAGTTAAAAAGTGTCCTAGAAATCAATTTAAGGTAAATGTGCTGATTAAAGTAAGACCTGATAGAGCACTGATAAGACTATTGCTTCAGAATAAATTACATTTACGCAAAAAAAAAAAAAAAAAACTTTTTTCCCCCGGACAAGTAACGTTTTTTACTCGGGCAAGTGAATGTCTGATTTACTTGTCCGAAGGACAAGCACATGTCAAGGCTTAATGTCGAGCCCTGGAGTCTTTTCTGAAGACAGTCAGAACCTACAGAGGTACATTCGAATTCGAAATGGTAATACTAACAGTGGGGAATTGTATCATCAACCCGGTAATCGTTTCACTAGACACAACAGCCAAAAGGAGAGTGTTTTCCCTGTGCTGTCACTAGGGCTGGGGCGATATGGGGGGGGGTCTTTTTTTTTTTCAGAACGTTTGACCGATCAACTTGAAAATGTAACTACGTGATTCAAGTAACTTTTTCTTTATTAACCCTCTAGTTAAAGAAAATTCTATTCCAAGTGCAGCAAACATGAATTTGTCAACATGATGTAAATATTAACCCCCGGACAAGTAACGTTTTTTACTCGGGCAAGTGAATGTCTGATTTACTTGTCCGAAGGACAAGCACATGTCAAGGCTTAATGTTTTTTTTTTAAACATTTTTTTTTCAGAACGTTTGACCGATCAACTTGAAAATGTAACTACGTGATTCAAGTAACTTTTTCTTTATTAACCCTCTAGTTAAAGAAAATTCTATTCCAAGTGCAGCAAACATGAATTTGTCAACATGATGTAAATATTAAACAAATCATTTGTTAAATATCTTTGCAGAAAAGATGCATGAATTACAACTACATCTTGTACAACTTGTCTTATACATGCGTTCAGTATGGAGACAGATCAGCCTCAAAAATAACACATTTGCAAAACAAAATTCATAAATGCACAGCACAATTTACATTTACAAAATCCGATTCGTAAACTCAAAACACAATTCATAAATACACAAGTAAAAACATAAATATTTCCCCAAATGCTCACACAAATGCATCTTACCTAAATAAATTAAAAATGTTTACACATATGTATATATACATTTCTTGAATTAATTTCCATCACATTTATGAATGATGTTACATGTATTTATGGATCGTTGAATCTGCATTTGCAAATCGTCACATGTAACATTTTAGTGGGTACTTTTTTTTTTTTTTGAAGCACCTGATTACAAATTTCTACAAAATCACATTATTATTTATATCATTCGCACAAAATACAGCTACCTGGTTAGCCTGATGTCTTATACACCAAAGTTGACATACCCTGTTTATTCAGATCAATCTGTAATGTTATCAAATAAGTGTTAAATGTCCAGATATTTCATTTAATAACAACAATTATGTAATGTATTCTGTTGTTGTTGTTAGTAATAGTAGTATCAGGTTCGCAGTAACTTTTGATCAGGCATTAAAAACAGCTATCACCACCTAAAGGAGATTTCGAACACACAGCAGAGAGATTTAGCATGGAGGATGAAAACCACACTCAACGAGTGAGTAAAGTCGTTTTTTTTTATCTGATGGCATTTTCTTATGATTAAAGGTTGTTTTAGTTAATTAAGTGTGCAGTGTTACAAAGTTATTAGTCCATGCCAGCTTTCTTATATTATAACTAGTGTTTGTAGGAACACTTTAGTAATCACAGGATGAATGGGCGATAAACAACGATTTCGATGCTAAACTTTTGCATAATTTTAAATACAATTTGTAGTCAGTGGGTTCTAAAGTTACCATTGCGACCAGCTATAATCATAAGAAAATGCCATCAGATAAAAAAAAACGACTTTACTCACTCGTTGAGTGTGCTCGTCCTCCATGCTGAAATCTCTATCTGTTATAACAGGTGCAAGCGTATGCACAGTTTCTATTTAGGCTATAACACGTGTTTGCAGCGTTGAGCAATGCAGTGCTGAAATTTGCGTGCTCATGAATCCTCTCATTATAACACACGAATTGTAGACATTATGAACGATTAATTATGCTTATATTCATTGTGTTATAACATATTTGTGAGATATTATAACTATGAACTGAGATGTCTTTTAGAGACTGTAAATGCAGCGCTATTTACTGGCATTCTGTCATACTGTAACAACGCGCAGGTGTTCTATAGAACGTGGGGTTAACTGGAGCTAAGCTAGGCTAATAAACTGTTGCTAAGCTAATTGCTAACAGGGTGCTAGCGTCTACACGTCAAGACTTTCAATTTGGTTAATGCAAAGCGCGAACACTCAAGTCCCATATGACACACGACCCTGAATGTCTCTGTGAAAAGAAGCACTGACAAATCAAATCAGCAGGAGGCAGTACCCTCATCTGTGTCCTTTAAGTCTACACGTCAAGACTTTCAATTTGGTTAATGCAAAGCGCGAACACTCAAGTCCCATATGACACACGACCCTGAATGTCTCTGTGAAAAGAAGCACTGGCAAATCAAATCAGCAGGAGGCAGTACCCTCATCTGTGTCCTTTAATTCGAAACATAGAATAAAATCATACACAAGTAAGGCCATATCGCCAAGTGACTCCCCTACACATCTCTCTCCATGACGGTGACAGCCACACTTTTTATAACAAGGCAGTAATTGAACCAAACCCACCCAAACTAACTTGAACATAAACACAAATAGCATTGCTAACGCAAAAACCCAACCATCTTGCTTAATTAACACATAAATCAACTCTAAACAAATACCCATAATGCACCTGGCTGCTAGCGCTCACTGCCGGGTCATTACAATACCAAACCATGCACGCAGCAGCCGCTGCTTTAGTTAAAATAACAGTGTTCTGTGAATGTTGATGCTTTAATAACAAATACTTATCGGGAGCGTGTTTGCTGGGATTTCATAAATGTAATGGAGAATAAAGTAACAGTAACTAGTAATTACTAATTACTTTTGAAATAAAGTAATCAGAACAGTAACATGATTACTTTTAAAAGGAGTAATCAGTAATTTAATTACATTTTCAGAGTAACTTGCCCATGACTGCTTTTATTGACCTCATTTGTAAGTCGCTTTGGATAAAAGCGTCTGCTAAATGATTAAATAAATAAAATAAATAAACACCAGCAGACTATTATTAACTATAAATAAAATAAATAACAAATTCAAACGCACATGTGACCATGATGCAAACATGAAATATCATACATACAGAAGTAGTTCTTTACAGGTTTTTATTTTTTTATTCTGCTTTTCCACAGTTTTTTCTATGTGAGCCTGGACGTGTTTGACTAGGTGTGTTTTCAGAGCCACACTGCACCGCAGACGTATGCAGTGTAAATTGTCTAAGCATTAATGGTAGGGAAAGCCCCTTATACTGGAAAGCGGCCACGTAAGAAATGTTTCTTGAATGTTATAATACATTGAAGAATGATCATATGACTTTTTACATACGCCATGTGACTTGTAAATGCGAAAATTTTTCGCATTGCCTGAAAAATGGAATGGGTAATGGAAACGCACCTACTGTTGCGCTCGCATCTATTGCAGCGTCTCATGCATGAAATAGCATTCCAAAAAACGCTGCTCTTAAGTTAAAAGAAGTTCAACTCCCAACTACCTGCAATTTTTTCCTATTCCACTGCCCGCATCGCATCTTTGTCAACACAAAAGCGCATTCTG